>NC_056614.1:15264668-15347168 GCF_018340385.1 Cyprinus carpio | reverse complement strand
CCGAGCTGAGTCGTAACACGCAGTGGAAAAGCGCCATATGTGTCCTGTAACTCCACCCTCCAGTGATGGATCTAATGATGAGTATGATCAGGCAGCCTGTTACGTCATTAGATAGTTTCTACGTGCTGTCTTCCATTTTCCACTGATTTCTTTAGAACTTTTTTACAGATATAATTTTCCCTCCAGTTCCTAGTTCCTACCTTTTTTTGGGTTTTGTTTGTTTGTTTCTGTCGCTTCAGTTGGTAAGGGGAACGTCACAGTGAGCAGAGGTGCTGATCACTGTCGCTTGTCTCTCCTGAAAGCTTTTGTTTCCCCCAGGCTTCCCATTCATTACAGAGCCTTTGGTGAGAGGAGACATAAAGAGAGGCCCTGACCTGGTGTGAGCCCTTTGACCTCTCTGGAGCCAAGAGGTCAGATTCACAAGCCACTGGGCCATCGCTATTCGTTGACCGCAGGGCTCTTGCAAACGAATGACTGCGGATGAGGAGGCTGAATGGAGGAAAGACGGTGGGAAAATGTGGTAATTTATAGAAGTGGGGAGTCCATTTCAAAAGAGGCCATGCTGGATCAGCTGACAGACGGGTCAGAGGTGCTGTTTGGGCCTTATTTCCTGGCAATGTTACTGTAACATCTGCGTGTTAAGAGACTTCTGGGACCAAAACTTTTTGACCCCTCGGGGTCACAGAATGGGAAAAAGCAAGCGGTTAGATTGTTGGATGTCAATGGCCAATGTTTGACATGTAGTCCTCAAGGGCTGTGTACTTTGAGCTTGTCCCCTTACTTACAAAAAAAGATATTTAGATCCTGATCCCTCTTGATGTTAAAGCGCACCCACTGACAACAAAAACAGAGGAGGGGAAAAATATGACAGCAATCTCTCACAGTAAAGAAAAAGAGCTTAATGAAGAAACCAACACCACATATAGTAAATTATGTCTGTGGAATGTACATGTGTTCTGGAAAATAATAATAATAATAATAATAATAATAATAATAATTTTAAATATAAGTAAATAATAATAATAATAATAATAATAATAATAATAATAATAATTATTATTATTATTATTATTATTATTATTATTATTATTATTATCATCCAACCATTTTACAGTACTATTTACAGTATTAGCATGAAGAATGCATTATTTATTAATATTATTATTATTGTTGCTGTTGTTGGACATATAATTTTTTTTCAGCATTAGTAGTAGTAGTAGTAGTAGTAGTAGTATGAATATAATTAATATAATAACAACAATAAAAATCTCATTATAAATAAAAATTAATTACAATTATTATTATTATTAATATTATTTATTTTTTATATTTGTATTAATCACTTTACTACTGTTATTATTCATTTACTTCTTCATTTTCTTATTATTATTATTACTAATTTTAGCATTATTATTTTCAAAAGTATGTATCTTGCTATCATGGGAAATTTCAGAGCCTCAGTTGAGACATTCTTGGAAATCTCAGGCCTTCAGGCCGGCTATTAACCCAATTGGCCTCTGTGGACCTGTAGCTGTCCCGGTGGTTCTCTGGGGTTACTACAAAATTGACCTAAGGACAGGAGTCCAGTATTGGCCAGCTGGTGAGTGGGCTCTTCTCTTTAAGCCTGGGAAGACTCTCCTAATTAGCCTCCCACACCCATAAACATGTCCAATGAGCTGGACACCCAGAGCTTATTGATTGAACTGATGGGTCCAATTGTGTATGTGCAACTTCACTACGAGCAGCCAGCCAGGTGACAGGCTCTGGCTCCGATGTCTGTGGGAAGCTTCTGCGAAAATGAGTTGGACAAAGATGAAGTGACCTGGCGGATGAAGTATCTGTGGTGATGATTGTTTCTCCTTTCTAGCTGACTGTATAACACAATACTACTTCTAGTTTTTTTTTTTCCCCTCCTCCTTTTTTTCATCCTTCGTTGGTGTTCCCTTTAGATTTATGTGTAATGTATCTCTATGTGCATTGTGACCGGGTCAACACATCTACAGTAACAACCTCTGCTTATGACTCTGATGATAAATGGATGGAAACACACTCTGGCAGACTACAGGACTGTCTCCAGTGTGACATAGAGGCTTCTCTTTTATCGAGGTCACAGAATACAAGTCTTGAGGGCCTGCCCTCTCAGATCACTCCTTCAGATATTTTTTTCTCGTCCTTTTCTGCCCTCCCTAAGTTGTTTTTCTTTCATTTAGCTGGCCTCCTCCTATAAAAATGCAAGCCAATTTTCCAGCACATTAACCCGGGAGATCTTTAATACACAGGAGTTTTGGTACAAAGGGGACAGCAAGGCCTAGCAGAAAGATAGATGGGCCTGCCGACTAAATGTGGGCAGTTTCCCACTGCCCTGGTCTCAGTCCGGGACAAAGACCTCATTGAGTGGGATGCTTGACATCAGCATCATAAACTAGTCACAGCTACAAAGGCTTTGACACTTTAAAGCACCAGCTACTGCCCCTTTCCTTTCTCTCTCCTGCACAGTGTTTTGGTTGCTCCAATCGCCAAGTCGTCGTTGTTTTTTTGTTTTGTTTTTTTCTTAGAGGACATTAAGACAAAGGGTTATATGTTAAATAATGTCAACAAGAATACCCTCTTGGTGTCTGTTTTTTCTCCATTCCTAAGATAACAATTCCTCATAGGGTTTTGTCCATTAGAGACTCAAGTTACGCTGACCATTTCCCATCTCCATAATCTTCCCCCTTCCACCTCTCCAGCACTCCCTGCCCTTAACTTTCCCATATTTCTGATGGAAGACACAACATATGTTAAAGTTATTTTTGCATCATGAGATAGAATCAAATAACTTTAAGGAGGACAATGTCAAGAATAGTGTATGAATAGATGGATAGATAGACAGACGGACAGAGATTTGGAGACAACACTGCTGTAATGTGGTCAAAATGTGCATACGTAACACTTGATACTTCTTCAGCACATTCTTAATGTCAGCACACCCAACAAATTCCTATTACAGCCTCAAGCAAGCTAGCATCCAAATCAAGCCTGCCCACTGAACTCCTGTCGACATGTTTGTTATGAATACCACTCCTGCTTTAACCTGTGCAGTCATGGGAGGTCCTTCATTAACTGTCATTACCAGGAATACTTGTTTAGACAGCTCTCCGCTCTCCTGTCAACAGGTAGAGCTGCCCTCATCGTCTCTTTTCACCAAGCAAATCTCTGCAATGGGGCTAGAAGCCCTGATTCTGTGACCCGAGAGTCAGGATATTATTGAAAGAGGCAGAGATGGCAGCGCCGGTTGAATAAAGGGTGATCTCTGCGCGAGATGTCAGCACAAAGTTGGATTCAGCCTCTCAATGTCAGGCCGGTGAGAGAAAGGGTGCACTTTAATGGATTAAACTCTGAGTGCCAAAGCGCTTCGCAGACAGGGACTGCTGATGGATGGAGTAATATTGTACACGTTTATTCTGGGATTTCTGTGTCAGTGGAAGGGTCCCGTCCAACGCTAAACTATTTATCTTTTAAGCAGAAAGGGATGACTTCAATTAGACAATACATTCTCATGTGAGTAACAGAGATAAAGAAATGTAACTTGTAAATTAAATATTCCAGGTTCAATACAATCACAGTGGCATATAGATATATATATATATATATATATATATATATATATATATATATATATATATATATATATATATATATATATACACACACACACTTGTGCCTCCTTTTCTTTAAAAAAGTGGAAATCTGGGTACAATCTGTAAACTCACATTCAGGGGTGGATCTAGAAAATAATTTTTAGGGTGGCAACAGGGGGGCATGGGGTCTGTGAAATATTGTATTACCATTAAGTAATCATCTATACTGTTTAAAATGAAAAATATATAACAACATTTCAATATCTATCATGGCACCAAGTCAATGCACAATATAAAATAAAAAACTATAACAGGTTATAATGTTTCTGTGCTTGTATCAGTAAAGAAGACATGCGGTCCTATAAAGATTACATAGGCTACTTAGATGGTATAATCACGTTTAGTGCAAGTTTAAGAGCAACAAAAACTTTTACATTTCCTAACATTAGAAAGAAATACAAAAATATTAAAGCACTGAAACTGGATCAGTTTTGAAAACAATGTTTGATTTTCTATTATTAACAGAGGTGGGCATGTCTGTAATCACCCAGAACAAACTCTATCAATCATATACTCTAGCAACACCCTAGCAACTGCATAGCAAGAGCCTACTGTAGCAACCAACTAGCAATACTTTAGTAAACATCTAGAACATCTTACTGACCAAACCATTTACGTTTTTAAACAAGACTCTAAGACAAGCCAATATACATTTGTCTTTCAAACTTTGGAATCTAGTTATTACAGTTTTTCTCACAGGTTTTTTTTTTTTTCAACTGCTTACACACATTTTCAAAACTTTTGAAACACACAAATCCAAGATTTGCACACACAGAATGCAACATGCCTCACAAAAGCAAACATTTGCAATCAATTTTGCCATAATATTAATTCCTGTTAGATTTTTGTGTGTTACATAGATAATTTTTTTTTTTCAAAAACAAAAATATTATAATGAAATCAAAAACAGAGTCAAGGGCCGAGAATTAGTGTATGGTTTTGTAGATTTGGTGTGTGCTTCTGGTGTTTGAGTGTCAGGTTTTAGAAAGTAAAGATTTTGTGTGTAAGCAGTTGAAAAAAACTGTAAATGCTTACACACAATTCAAATACGCAGATGACTTTCCTGCCCAGTGAACACTGAGATCAATAACACTGTAACAAAAAACTTTTACTAGGATTCAGGAATTACTTTTGCAGCTCAATGTCTATTACAGTATACATAAATTAAATTACAGATACAGATGTATAATTCAGCAATGAACTTTTGGGGGAAAAAAATCATTTTGATATTACTACTGTAAAGTAATCTAGCAGGAGATGAAAAGCGAGTGGCAACTATTAACAATCGAGAAAGCTGCAATACGACTAGATTATTACCCAACTCTGCTATTAGTTTCTGTGATCGGCATCTTCTTACTGATTTCATGTTATTTTGAAAAATGTTATTTCATGTTAAGTTCCCAAAAATCTGGGTGTTATATTAGACAGTAACTTGTCTTTTGAAAATCATATTTCCCATGTTACAAAAACAGCATTCTTCCATCTTAGAAACATCGCCAAGCTACAAAACATGTTACCTGTTTCTGATGTAGAAAAGCTAGTTCATGCGTTCATGACATCTAGACTGGACTATTGTAATGCACTGCTGGGTGGTTGTCCTGCATCGTCAGTAAACAAGGTACAGGTAGTCCGAAATGCAGCAGCTAGAGTCCTTACCAGGTCAAGAAAATATGATCATATTACCCCAATTTTACAGTCTCTGCACTGGCTACCTATTAAGTTCCGTATCAGTTACAAAATATTATTACTCACTTATAAGGCCCTTAATGGCTTAGCTCCTGCATACCTAACTAGTCTTCTAAACGCTACAATCCATCACGCTCCCTAAGGTCACAAAACGCTGGACTTTTGATAGTACCTAGGATAGCAAAGTCCACTAAAGGAGGTAGAGCATTTTCGCATTCGGCTCCCAAACTCTGGAATAGCCTTCCTGATAATGTTCGGGGTTCAGACACACTTCCTCTGTTTAAATCTAGATTAAAAACACAACTCTTTGGCCAAGCATTCAAATAATGCATCTCATAATTTTGGACTGCAGTTATATCTGATCAAATACACATTATTTTTCTTTAGCTTGGGTTAAACTAATTAATTTTACTTGGCTGGAACAGCAGCTACGCTAATTATGTCTCTATTTGTTTCTCTGCTTTGCCACGGGATTTACATACCGTGGTAACTAGGATTTACACAAGCTCCAGTCTGGATCCAGAACACCTGAGAAGAGAAGAGAACATACAGAACTACCACATTTTGCTATAAGTTTGATTGCATAATTTCTGTTAATAGTGTTAATTGTCTGTTTGTTTACGTCTTTTATTGATTTTTCTGAACATTTCTGCCATATGCACATAAACTGACAGTCATCGCTGATAAGCTAC
Source organism: Cyprinus carpio (assembly GCF_018340385.1). Lineage (NCBI taxonomy): Eukaryota > Metazoa > Chordata > Actinopteri > Cypriniformes > Cyprinidae > Cyprinus > Cyprinus carpio. The sequence continues at coordinate 15,341,110 of NC_056614.1, read as the reverse complement.
TACTAAATATTGTAGAAACTTAATTTTCTGTAAAGTTACTTTGCAATGATTTGTATCGTAAAAAGTGCTATACAAATAAACTTGAATTGAATTGAATTGAATTGTTATGGCTTATATATCCATGATGCAAGTGGAGTGAGCAGAGAATCAGATCACCAAACAATTACGCGATGATTCTCAGACATATCCAGACAGGATTCGATTTCTCAGAGGACTTCTGAGTTACCTGAAAAGCACTAATTATCTGATTCAAGAACAAATGTAAAAACAATTCGTTAGTGAACTGGGCCGCCCTTTGTGGTTTTGACTCAAAAAGATCCGGTTCATAAGAGTCATTTGTTGATGAAGCCGCCTACACTGGCACGCGGCATCATGCACAGTTTACTAAAAGATGTGTCTTTGCCATTATTTTGTGTTACTCTGTCATCGGTGCGGCTGAAAAGTAGCACATGAAACACTGCTTACATTTATATTTTATTCTGTGATAATTCTGGGGTGGCACAGCTTTTTGTTAGGGTGGCACTTGTCACCCCATGAGATCCGCCCCTGCTCACATTAATATGATTTTGGGAAAGAGGGGGGAAATATTGCACAAGTTTTAACAGACATGTTAAACATTTTTATTAAAGTTATAGTTCACCCAAAAATGAAAATCTGCTATCATTTACTCACATTGTTGTTCCAAACCTTTTGTTTATTTTTCCCCCCTGTTGACAAATGTTGGTAACCAAATAGTTGCTGATAGCCATTAAAAAAAAAAAAAAAAAAACTCTTTGGAAGTCAACCGTCAACTGCTTAGTTACAAACATTCTCAAAAAAAATAATAATAAATAAATAAATAAATAAATAATAATAAAAGACATAATTTTAATTTTTCTGTGAACTATCCCTTTAAGTTAGAATTTTTACTTTTCTGTTTTTAAATCCTCCAAAAATAGGCCTCATTCTAAACGCTGCGCTATAACCTTTTACTTCAGACAGAGAAGAGTCTGAATTATTTATTTATTTATTCACTTATGTAATCAACATTATTCCACAAATGCTGTTAATTGGTCCAAACTTATATTCAACCCCGAAATTCCTCACAAAACAAAAAGTTTTATAAGCTACATCAATCAATGGAAGGTTGTCCTTCACCGATAACAGTTATGTATGGCTTTTTATGAGTGTTTTGAAACATGTTTTGTCAAAACACATCTCTGTTGTTCTCTGTTCTTGTGATATTGGGTCAAACATGACATTCGGAAAAGCCCTGCAGTCCAACCTTTGAGAGGAGGGAAACAGCTGCTTCACATCGCTAACCTCTGGACAAAGTCAAGATAGGGAGTATTTGGACAGGTTCGGACAAGTACGAAGGCCAGAGTCTGTCATCAGGAAGAGATCACGTTGTCAAATAGTAAAATAAACTAAAAAAAATAATAACCGCTGAATTTTCACTTTCCTTCCTCAAATAAATCTTAGACCACCTGTTAGATTTGGAAATTAAGACTTTCTTCTGTCTCTCTTTCACCCCCCAGTCCAATTCTCCACCTGTCGCCCATGTCACAGGACCCCGTTGCAGATAAGGTGACCCTCCCTTTGAGGCCAGATTGATTCAAATCTTAGCCATAAGGCAGCGCAATACAGCTCAGTCACCATAACTTTGCAGCTGCCCTGTTGATCCATAGGTGAAGTTCACTGCAGGGCTTTTGTCAGACAACCACTCAGCCATGTGTAATCAATCTCTCGTATATACTGTATGTCCACAAAAAGAAAAAAGTAAAAAGAAGCACTTCAAGGTCCAGAGATTAGCACCTCAGTCAGCTGGTTCACATGTGCCCTTTGGTCTAAATTTAAATACAGTAATGGCTCCAGGGGGCAAGAGTAGAGAAAGGAAAAAAGAAATTATAACCAAGAGCAGGCTAAGGGCCAGATCGTGCTCGCACTAAGGGGGCTGGTTCAGAGGTGGTGCGATTACAACTTGCAGGCCAGCGCTTCAGAGTCTGACTCTGATTGATTCAGGACCTCAGTTACATGAGCTCAATGGATATAGGTCAGGAGGACTTCAAATATATGTACATGCTGGCATTAAAGCAAAATGGGGACATATCAAATGCCAAGAACTTCTGAATTTCAACAATTGACTCTGATATTTGGTCATATTATAATATATAAATTGCATTTTGCATCAAATTAAAGAAGGTTAACATATATAACAACTTAAAAAAAACTGCATATATTATATAGTAGAGGTTTTTTTTGTTGTTGTTGTTGTTTTTAACTGCTTACACACAAAATCCTTACTTGTCGCACAATTCTGAAACCTGACATTCAAACACCAGAACAACACACCAAAACTGCAAAACCATACACTAATTCTCGCCCTTTGAATAATGTGTGTATATTAATTGTGTATAATATGCATGCATACACACTGCAGTTCAAAAGTCTGGGGATGGTAAGATTTAAAACTTATTTAATAAAAGGATGCATTTAATTAATTAATATTTACATTAAAGAAATCTATACAAAGGATTTTAAATAAATGCTGTTTGCCATTTTAAAATGTACAACAACATTTTTATTGCAATGATATTAGACAATATTATTGTATTACTGTATTTAATCAAATAAATAAATCAAATAATATATATTTTTATTATTACTGTATATAAGCTGCATATTTTGCAACAAGAATGGATCTAAAAAAAACACAGTTTTGTTCTCTGCATCTGAGTGGCCAGTAAGAGAAATGTCAAATTTCATTACAAAAGAAGGCTTTGCATGGAGATCATGCATGTTAAGTTGGGCTGAGCATTTGTGCTGTTTATCGTGGATTTAAAAGTGATATGAAAATCCTAGTAGCAGAGGTCATTTCTGCTCTGAGTGAGCAATTTGATGTAATCTGCTACCAAACTTTAGTGCTGGTAACTTGATTCACTTAGATTCAAACCAGAGTACTTACAGGAACCAAAGACAAACAAACTAACAACAATTGTGGCTCTTAGCAGGTGGCTTATGTGATTATAAACAATTACTTTCCTCACTTTCTGTGTACTGCTATTTGTGTGTGTGTGTGTGTGTGTGTGTGTGTGTGTGTGTGTGTGTGTGTGTGTGTGTGTGTGTGTGTTTTGGGAAGAGTAGTGGAAGAAACAACCAAAGAGTACAGCCTCAATCACCTCAACAAAGCTAAAGCTCACTCGACTGGAATAAGTAGAATGTCCTCCAAGCTGTCTGAAACACTTACATTCCAGGTCAGCAATGAACTGTTAACTATTTGACCACTAACCTCTGACGATTTGATGCTAAGTTGGCCATCATTATTAATGGTGTCTGATTTGGTTTCCCATCCACTACACGTGAAACTATAACAGCTATGATGGCATGCAATTACAGCCTGGTTTGCGTAGGGGGACTCACCATGTTATACACTGCAAATGAAATAAAAAATCTTTCATTTGGTTTCAAGCTTTCCTCTGTGCTCTTTTTCTCTTCTTCTCAAAAGCACAGACGTAAACCACACAATTACACTCACTGAATGTGGAAAGGATACTGTTGCTGGCTGGTTAACATGAGGAGGAAGTGTATCGGAGTCCAAGACTCTGGTGTTGTCTCCTGTGTCTTGGCTCAGTTCATTTGTTTCTCATCTGATAGCCCCGTGGAGATGAGCCAAGAGTCTCCAACCAACTACTGTCAGATTGCAACATGTTGAGACTGGAGCAGGTAGTCAGGGAGCGAGGAGCAATACATCAGCCTGCCTGATGGACTTCATCAAAAATCCATGAGTAATCAGCCTTCAGGCACACAAACTGGTTTAGTCTGTGTTGACATTGTCGGTTATCAATATAATGTGACATTAAATCAACATGGTACACGGTATGTAGACAGAAAAGTGAGTCTAATTGCACAACATTAATTTATTGTGTTAGTTATTTAATATGGAATGTAGTAAATAAGCAGTTAAAAACTTTTGATTAGCCTCTTTAGATCAAATGAGTCTTTCATAGACAGCATTTGCATTCACTTTTGACTTTTTCAATGAATGGAGAAGTCGATAAATAGCAAAAAGTGATAGTTTCCAATTACATAAACTTATTTCTTCATTATGCTTTTATTAAATGCATTCATATATTTAATCTATACATACAAGTAGGAAGATATTAACTTTTTTTTTTCTTTCAAGAAATTAAAGATTATGCAAAATCCATGGTGAAATTCTGCTAAAGAAGTAATCTTTCACCATCCCCAAAAAACATTATTAGGCCTATTTCACACTTCAAGCAGTCCAACATCAAAACTGATGTCAGGTTCGCTTTGTGCTATCAAACTGACAGGTCTATATAGAAAATATAGTGATCTCTAGGTTGGCACTTTGAGTATTTCCATTAATAACGGCTATACATTATAAGACATATCAGTTAACTTACAGGAATCCACACTTCAAAGTACAGATACATAACACTTCAATCACTGGTCAGGTTTACTGAATATAAAGTGCTATTTGTGTACTTGCCACTGCGTGGGGAATTTGCATCAAGCCTTTTTTTATATAGTCAGTAGTGTACTCGACATGCTGCTTTATAAAAGCCTATATTGCAATAAGATCTATGTGCTGCTTTCACTGTAAAACAGGCCTTAGCATCTTGAGTTTGAAGATGTTAAGGTCATATTAGAAGGAATAGCCCAGCGTTTGTCAAAAGTGCCCTCTACAGCACTGCATTCATTCTCAGGGTCATGTTTTCCTCACTGGGCACACATGCAGGTTAAAGTAACCATGGACAACTCTTTGGCAAGTCTTCTAGCCAGCTGGACCTGGTTCCAGCAAGATCTATACCCGATTCTCTGTGTACCATTGCTGTGTTACTGGACATTTCCTGTCTTCTTTAGTGACCAACAAAGGCACTTTTCCATGGTATGCAAATGTAAAAAGTAAATAAATACATTAATTAATTCATTATAAAGTTAAAAGATATGAACTTTTTTTTCTGACTTGTCTTCTCAGAGTTTATATCTCACAATTATGTTTTCTTGCACCACAGAATGGTGACTGACATTATTAAATGTGATAAAAGAACCGTAGATGAATCATAAAATATACCATATGACTCATGCATTATACCATTCATAAATTTGGGTTTGGTAATATTTTTAGTTATTTATTTATAACTGTTCTTATTTTGTAAGGTTTCTCATGCTCACCAAGACTGTATTTACTTAATCAAAAAGTACAGTAAACAGTAATGTGATATACAGTATATTTTAATATATTTTACAATGTAATTTATTTTAGTGATGGGAAAGCTGAATTTTTAGCAGCCATTACTCAAGTCTTGATCTTCACATGATCCTTCAGAAATCACTCTGATATGCTGATATGCTGATCAAGCAACTTTTCTTATTAATATCAATGTTGAAAACAGTTTTGCTGCTAAATATTTTTGTAGACATTATGATGCAATTTTTCTCCGATAACCAGATTCATTATTTAAAATAGAAATCTTTATGTTTATAATGTTTATAAGTGTCACTTTTGGTCATTTTAGACTATCCTTACTGAATAAAAGTATTTTGCATAGTATTTGCAAAGTATTTTTTGATAGAATATAGCTCTGCAAAATATAAAGGCAAATAAATTACATTACAACATCTGAAAAGGACTCACAAGTCAGTCTTAACATAAAATGGATGTTCCTTCATTATTTTGTAGCGCTACATCACATGCACATCACAAATCGGATGTTTCCATCCCATTTATAAGGTCAAATAATTCACCTTTCAGGCACAGAAAGCAATTTTACAAGTTTCCTCCGTCGACCCATTCATCCAGAGCTATAAATTGCAGCCTATGTTTAAAAACACGTCTTGCAAACGCATGCATTCTATGTAACAGTGCTCCATATTCTCTGATAGCCCAGGGAGTAACCACTGATGCTTACATGCATTAGATACATGGATTAAACGTAGAGGTGAAATAGGAAAGGGGTTCCACTGGGAGACTGGCACTCTCATAGGCGTTTCATGCTCTTTGATCCTTGCTGTGTGGTGAAGCAAGAACCCAATCATTCTTAATCACATAAAGTTAACAGAGCCTGGCCTGGTATTTAGTTTTATGTTTATCTGTGTTAATATTAATGGCAGTGAAGAGATCTTGACTTGCTGCAGCAGGTCAGATAGGCAGGTGCAGCACAGTCTCAAATTTCCGTTTTCAAAGCCCTGACCACTTCAAAATCCATAGAGTGAGACACACTACGGACGCTGATATCCTTAAGAAAAAGCTTGTGTGTGGACCATTCTCGCAGCCTGACTTTCTCTCAATGCCTAACTTTGTGCACAAGTTTTTCTTTTGGTGATGATAACAAAGTCTAAATACCACTTACTGCAGCAAATTAACAGTAATCAGCATGGTGGGTTTTGAAAAGAGGGTCTTTGATCTGTAACACAGAGCGTGGCTTTCAAGGTCCTGATAGTATCAGTGAGCTTGGAGTGAAAGACAGATAAAGTAATGTGAGCAGACTCTCCTTTTGAAGCCTCTTCATACCTCACAAGGATCTGCCCTGAGTGACACTCAAGCCATGTGGTTAACCTGCAGACAAGTATGTGCAGACAAATGTTGCCATTGTTAGTGGAAAGCCTCATGGATAATAACGTTTTTCAGTAGTATGTATTTCTAGTGGCCATTAAGATTATCTACTAAAGGGATAAGAAGATAGCTCTCCTAGGTTCATCTGTTCTTTTGTAGATTTTTATAAGTAGTCTGAGATCAAATGCGTATTAACTAATATGTTAAAGGTTCATATCAGATAAGATTCACAACAGAATGACAAGCACACAAGCTATCATCATCAAGAATGGTATCTTAAGGCATGTTAAACCTTTAATGGGCCTTTCAGTAATTTGTTATGGATTTAGGTTATCCTGTTGATAAACTTCTTGTACTAAATTGAACCTGACTGAGGCATCTCTGTTCTCTCTTTATGCAACATAGTTTCATAGAACTTGCAAAACAGATCCAGTAAACTACACAGTAAAAAGCAATAAATAATAAAAGTCCATAAATTAGCACAGGCAAACTTTAAGGTGTGTTCTTTCAAACATATCAACATACAATTAACATATAATACAGTTATGAACAGTTTTGATGACAGTGGTTTCAGATAGCAGATTACCACAAAAAAAGAAAAATAGGCAGTATACAAGTGAGCAAGTCAAATTTCTCCCTCAATAATTTACCAAGTTTAACAAATCACCCATTTTCATTACGGAAGACATAGAAAAATGTTTGATTGCAATATAATTTATACATGTTATATGTTTCATTGTTTTCATTAGGCCTACTATTTTAAACCATTATTGTGAATTGTTAAATATGGAAAAAAAAGTTACTCTTTGTAATTATCTTATCTTAACTACATTATCTTGTAGTTATTGATCTCAATGCCAGTTGCTCAGTTGGTACATTTTTGACCTGGATGTTGCCATCTTTGCTTTCGAGCCATAAACTGAGGCCCCGTCCACACGGAGACGGAGCTTACCCCAATCCGATCTTTTTTTTTCCTCGTCTCAAGAAATATCCGCGTCCACACGAAACCGCAAAATGATGTAGTATACATGCCAGACCAGTATGTGGCGCTGTAATTCTGCCACAGAGAGACACTAAAAACGGAGAAGAAGACATGGACTATGCTCATAAACCTTGCGCGTGGTACACAAACGAACATGGAACAATACATTTATTAATCTGTGTTAATGTTACTTAATAAAAAGACAATCGTTCAGTGTTTGTTCATGTTTTTGTTGCTGTTATGTGACGTAGAGGTGTCTGACTAGGGGGGAGACATGGGCTGATGACGTCATCGTTTCAGAAAATATACGGATTAGCTGTCCAGACGAAAACGCAAAGACGGCGTTTTCAAATTTATCCACTCTGGGACCCGGTTTCAAAAAATAGCGGTTTCACCTTACGAAAACGCCGGATCCGTGTGGACGAAACGCCTATCTGATAAAAAATTTCCCACTTAATCTTACTATACGAGGCATGAAAGTAGCGCTGGTTTCTGAGTTGTTTAAGCCAATCACATGAGCCACAGATGTCATGTGACTGATCACTCTAGAAGCAGACAGGGAAAAACATTAGTCTGCTTTACATTGGTAAGGCGCTCAAAAAAGGATCACAGATTTGTACAGAAAATGGATGCAACTTTAAGCAAAACTAACACCTTCCAGTTACTTATGTCATGTACATTGGGGAAGTCGTGGCCTAATGGTTAGAGAGTCGGACTCCCAATCGAAGGGTTGTGAGTTCGAGTCTCGGGCCGGCAGGAAAAAAGGGTGGGGGGGTGTGAATTACAGCGCTCTCTCCACCCTCAATACCAGACTTAGGTGCCCTTGAGCAAGGCACTGAACCCCAACTGCTCCCCGGGCGCCGCATCATAAATGGCTGCCCACTGCTCCGGGTGTGTGTATCACACAGTGTGTGTAGTAGTCACTGCTCTGTAGGTGTTCTTCGGATGGGTTAAATGCAGAGCACAAATTCAGATGGGTCACCATACTTGGCTGAATGTCAAGTCACTTTTCACTTTTTTTCACTTTCACTTTTGTAAATTAATACATGCATCCAGGTGCAAAAAAAATGTAATGCACATATCATAAATAACATACTCAAGAAAAAATCTATAATATAGTAGCCTACAGTGTAGGATTCTGGGAATAAGAACATACAGTCAGACCCCATAGACTCTAGTTAAATTATGCACACCTATTACTACAATGTGTATGCGATTGTTTTGGAAAAGCTTTAACTCCATATCGGCCAGCACTGTGCCATCTGTACAGCTTCTTTATGAATATCAAACCATATTTATAAGGGCGATGCAGCCTGCCCCATTAATAATCTTGTCATCTGATTGGAGGGCTTTTAGCTTTCCCCTCCCTCTTCCCCAAAACACACATGCACACACACATCTCCCCGATATCAGCCACACCATATTTGTCAGGGTCAGAAAGCTGAGGTTTTCTGCAAGAGGCCACAGCAGAGAGCACAACTGCCTGAAATGAGGAAAAAAGCAGCCGGGGTGGAAAAACAGAGGCCCTGCTCTCCATGTTATTTTTCTCGCCTCTTATTGGGATTAAATGGTGGTGCAAGATCTGGCAAGAGAGCCCTGCAATTCTATGTGTAAATAGAGGCCGGCTCTCTCCATCAAGAGGCCTAAAGCGATGCCAGAATGCTGCGGTGTCAGGGTATGCAAGCTGACCTTGAATAGGCAAGAATCTATCGTTGTGGGGGAAGGGGTTGTGTTGGAAGGCTGACGCAAGGTAGCATTTGCAATCGGGGGTTTGGGTTTTGGGCCCTCCAGTCATCAATCATTCTGGGCCTATTCTGTTCTTTGACAGCTCACTACAAGGCTTGACATTTAACACTCAGGACCCTCGACTAGGATCTGTCCAAAGCCCGGGGACTTCAAGCCCCACAGTCAAGTGAAAAGAATGATTTTCTTTCTCTCTCCCTCTCTCACACGCTCTCTCTCTCTCCCTTCCTCCCTAGTCATTTGCTAAGTAGTCCAAATGAAGCTAAACAGATACAAATTAATAATTCCCATCTGTAATAGTTCAGTTGGGCTAAATAGCTCTCCTTATGAAGCGCTTGCACACACAAAAGAGCGAAGAGAAGAAGTCAAGAGGCCTGGAGGCCTATTAAAACACATGAAAGTGTAATAGCTGGAGGTGTGGACGAGTGGGTGGGAGTTTGAATTGCTTCAGTGAACCAGGAGAAAGAGAATGCTTAATCTCAACATCTGAAAGGAGATTATATTCTTTTTTTTTCTTTAATATAAATTTTCTGACATTTGTTGTCTTAATTATTAAGAGGTGTTTATTTCTTAATTTTTGTCTATATAGAAAGAGGTGATAAATGTTTTTTGTGTGTTCAGATGAGTGAAAGCACAAGGCTTGTGTGATCTACAGCACTCATCTGATTAGGCTTTAGCTGCCTGTGGCGATAATATGATCAGTACATAAAGTTGGCATTTACAGTGATTACATGTTAGCTCAGTGAGGCCCATTAAAGAGAAAAGTGTGCCAAAAAATGTTTGATCCAAAACTGTGGATCCTTCTGTCACCCTCACAAAAAACACACACATATTATCAGTGCAGAGACAGAAATAAATAAATAAATAAATCCCACAGAAAATTAATTAAACTTCATATTTACATCTATTTTACTGGTTTTTTTTTTTTTTTTTTTTTTTTTTTTTTTTTGGCCCATTAAATGTAATTACAGGACTAATCTGGTTTTTCATATCTCTCAACAGTAAATGAGCTTATGGTCTTCGGTCCTGCAGTTGGCTTTGCTGTTTTATAGGTCAGTAGGTCACTTCAAATAGATTAATATCCTGAAAAAGGACTAGTCAAATCAAATGAAATATTCTGTGAGAGCCGTGTGTTATCTGAAGGGACTTGTGTCAAAATCAACCACTTCAAGCTTTTTTTTTGCTCTGTGTCGGGCTGAACAGAAATGTAGACATTGTAACTGTCACGAACCACAATGTCTCTTCTCTGACCCCGACAATAAAAGTCTCTGGTCATACTGATGTTGAGTCTGCAGGAAGTTTTCTTATAAATGTGAGTTTGCCCTTTTGGAACATCAGAATTATTAATTCAGTCATTCAGTCACACACACACATGCACGCACACACACACACACACACACACACACACACATATATATGAATAAAATGAATAATTCTATAGTGAATATTCATTTCTTAAAATACATTTATTTATTTTTTTAAATGTGCAATTAGGAATTTTTCTATGGAAGCAAAAAAATGGAAATGTTTTCAAAAATTTCAAAATAAACTATAAATAAAAATTAAACTATTTATACTTGACAAAACTTGTCAAATTTGTAACAATGTGGATTTTCTTATTAAGGGTGTCAGATTAAAATAAGTATATCTTCATTAAATAAATACAAAATATTTAATTTAAATGTTTTTTGTGTTTAAAAAATGCAGCACTCATGGCGCAAGGTGCTTAAAAAACAGCAAGATGAGATAAAACGACGCAGAGACAAAAGAGTCAGTATGTTTACATATGCATTAAACCAACAATTAAAAAATATATCACAGGCAGAATACAAAAAAAAAAAAAAAAAGCAGAAGAATGTAAAAAATCATGCTCAAAACACATACACAAACACACACAGAGATCCACAAAAGTACACATGGACATGTGCCAGCACACATGCTTACACTTGAGGACTATATGTGTTAAGATCACATGTAGCGTGCCTGTGGCGTATAAACTCTTCACTGGTTGCCCTGTGCTTCCTTATCTGTTTTGGGAATTTGCTTGTGGATGCCGATACCATCTCCTCACTGCCAGAGGAGTCTATTCATACTTGTATGTTCGGGGCTTGATGGCTTCTTTTGGGCTTCCTTGGTCTCAGAGATAGACATTTCCTCTTTTATCTTTCCACGATCTGCTAGCAAAATAACAAACAAAAAACCAGACAGACCAAACGTCTTAACAGCAGAGCTGGCCAGCATTGTTTGCCCCACCATTGTACATGCTCGTCAAGATTCTGAGGGGAACCTAACAGCTTAAAAAACAACCCTCCATACATGTGGCTAACCTCTTTACCGCTATGGAGACTTGTGAGTTGCATGGCCGTTAGTGACCAACAGACAGATCACTTTGATTTGTTTGCCACAAACTGTCATGCAAAGGTTTTTTTTTTTTTTACTTTAACCCCCAACTGAGACAATTTACACGTCATAATTTAACATACTACTAATCTAATATATATTTATATGTACATACAGTAAGTATTTGTACAAGTATGCTGTATGTAAAAGTCTAAGTGAAAAATAAATCACACATTTTGTGTTGTATTAGGTCCCCTAGGTGGTGCCACATCAGTAAATCTCTCTCCTCAACCTTACAATACCACAACACATATGCACACACAGTTTGCCCTGGTTTATCAGCTGAGCAGACACCTCTTTTTCCAAGAAAGATTTATCAGATCATGGTCATCCTGAGCCTTCCTACCCACAATGAAAATACACCATATGGTAGTGTCTTAAAGCCTGCACATGTACGGCTTAATGACAGAGCGGATGGTCAAGGCAGAACGAGGGATAGTAGGCAGAGGATAATGCTGTGGGACAGAGAGATAGATGAGAGAGAGAGAGAGCGAGAGAGAGAGAGAGAGAGAGAGAGAGAGAGAGAGAGCATAACTCTCATCAACTCTTTAACATGAAAAGACATCATGGGGTCAGCATAAAAAGGGATGAAATCCTGGTATGAGGAGTTGTTTTTGGCTCAGTAAAACAGTGTAGAATTTAAATGAAATTCAGTGCTTTACCATATACTGATAATTACAATGCAATTTATTTCTCGAAAAAACATGACAATTTTCATGCAGGTCGGTCAGTGTTTGAACAAAGCATCAAAAAGTGATGTAAAGCCGCCAAAACATATTCGTCCAGGCCTCATTTCCCTCTGCAAATACACACAGCTGCTTGCAAGGAATCCTGGGATGTGTCTACACAACTAGCCTCACAACCTAATGAATGTTTACTCAAGCTGATTCAAACTGCATGACATTTTCATGATTTGGATTCACCCACTGATCCCTAAACATTGCTATGTCTATGGCTAATGACCACTTATGGCACAATGACCTTTCCATCTTACAAGAACTTTATTTGATTATGAAATTATAAGCGGGTATTAGGGATTATACCAATAACAGTTGTGGTAAATGAAGTAACAGTGGCACTACACTAACATTTAATTCTCAAACATTGCATCATTGTGATGTTTAACAGCGTTGGGTGGTTGAGAACCCAGCAATCTGTTAAAAATGTCTTGCTAATAGTGTCTGATGTGAAACATGCAGAGTGCCCATAAGAATCTGCACCTTGATGGACAAACAGATCGTAAAGGAATACTCCAAGTACAAAAAAAGATAAGCTCAGTCAACAGCACTTGTGGCATAATGCTAATGGCCATGAAAATTAATCTCTCCTTGTTTTTCCTTTTTCTTTAAAAAAAACAAACAAACAAAAAACAAAAAAACTAGGTTGCAGTGAGGTACTTGCAATGAAAGTAAACAGGGCTAACATGTAACTGTTAAGAATACTCACTGTTTCAATAGTATATTCACAACAAGTCCAAAATGACTGTTAATATGATTTTAGTGTGAAAGAAATTACATACTATTATTTTTTGTGTAGGTACATGCACTTTCCAACATTTTTGCAAGGCCATAAAATCGAGAAAAGCGGATAAAAAAATACAAGAGTTAACAGAAGAAGAATCGATGTACATGTTTTTATAAAAGAGTTCACGTTTTTGCTTTTAAATCTATAAAAAAATGTATTCTATATATATTAAATATATTATACACATTTATTTCAAGGTTACAATGCGAGTCATGGGGCCAATTGGGGCCAATTTTTTTTTTTTAAGGTGTTACAGTATGTTGCCATGGCAATGAGGTTGAAGATTGGATATAACTTTACACAGACAAGGCTAGTAAGTGATTTTGACAAACTAACATCATGTTAACAAGCATATTGTTTACGTCTAGTGGCTATACAATCTGTCTGTCTGTACTTGTTTCTTGTTACTTGTAGATTACGTTTCCATAAATAAATGAATAAATAAATGCATTTCATAATAACTAATTTAAATATACATAAATGGTTGGACTGTGGTGAAGAATGGGGGATATGGGTCAAAAGAAGAGCTCGAGAAAGATAGCTATGATTGATAGAGTCATGCTTGGTCTATAAAGGTCTGCAGCGAGATAATCAGAAAGAGCATGTTTGTAGGCTAACACACACATACAAACTCCTCGGCAAAGATGAGGCCGCTACCTACAAATTATGAAGCGGTCAGGAACACTGATGATGAAATTCTGAAGGTCGGCTGTAACAAGAGGCACCTTACAGGGGTCACGGCCTCTCGCTGGCTGTGTGTTTTGTTCTCGATGCACCCACCCACCCTAGCAGCAGCGGCCAACATCGCCTCCCCAACCTTTTTGTTTGTGAGGAGGTAGGGTTAGAATAAGGAGGGGGAGTGGTTTTACACCCCTGTTTATCTGCTCCTGACCTCTAGCCAGCAATTCTGCACTTGATAAGAGGAGGGCTGGCCTCGTGATACGCACGTTGGCGGATATCAGGCCTGTATCCTTGTGAAATTGATTACTCAAGCCCAGGGTGCGTGCAGAATATAATAAATAGAGATGACACAGACGGTGCACGCAGAGGTGGCAGCTGATGGGCAACCGCCTTACCAATTAGCTACTGCCCACTTAAAACAGAGGTCAGCCGGGCGGAGGGAGGGGAGAAGGGAGTTATGGTTATTTCTCGCCCCCTCCCAAGGAGCAAGGGCGTCTGGATACCTGCTGTGTGTTTTCATGTGAACATTTCTGCGTGTACGTGTCTGTTTAATACGTATATGTGTGAATGAGTGGGCAGAAAACATGCTGTGAGGAAGCACGAGGCCTCATAAGTCTAAGGTCTCTGGTGCTGGTAATGTTGTTAATAAGGAGAGGGCACTGTGATACCTGGAGGGTGCGGGCTGCTAGAAGAGCGGTGTGAGTGTGTTTACAGAACAAAATGTATTCACGGTCAAATGTGTCTTTCTCTCTCTATTTTCTTTTCTTTTCTTTTCTTTTCTTTTCTTTTCTTTTCTTTTCTTTTCTTTTCTTTTCTTTTCTTTTCTTTCTTAGATATTTAAATGTTTATTTTTAATAATAATAATAATAATAATAATAATAATAATAATAATAATAATAAAAATAATGATGTATTGGCTGTTTATTTAGTTTATTAGTACTTATAAAGCTCATATTCTGCATGACCATATTCTATATTCCTAATCCTACCCAATACCTTAACTTGACAGTTATCTTACTACTGTAACTATTAATAAGTAGCAAATTGGTTGTTGGTTGAGGCAAAAATCATAGTTAATGGTTTGTTAACAAATGGAAACATTTATTGGTTTATTTATTTATTTATTATACAATTGCCCATAATACAAGTATAAGTCACTTTTTCCAATCTAAAACACACACACACACACACACACACACACACACACAAACACACACACACACACACACACACACACACACACACACATATATATATATATATATACAGAGACCATAAAAGACACTTAAGCAATGCTTAGAAGTGTATGAATGTCCAAGCATTTGACTGCATTCTCACCCACCTTTGCCATTTCTTTTAACCAACTTTGAGATTTTTTTTTTTTTTTTTTTTTTTTTTTTTTGTGAAGGAAAGAAGTCAGCCACAGGTGTACTTTACCTTATCTAAAAACATGACCTGCTAATATTTGACAACCACAAATTTTCCAAATACTTTTTTTAAAGCACATCTATTATTTTATAAATCAAAACAAACAATTTTGTGAAATTATATTTTTAATAAAGTGTGTGTGAGCTCTCTTTCTCTCTTTCTCTCGCTGTAGAACTTGAATACATTTATATTAACACAAGTGTCTCTTTCCCTTCTTCATTCTCATTATGTAAATCAGTCATATGGTGTAAGCATCCCCTCCTGCACGAAGCCTATGTTATCATTTTCATGACACAGAGTGGCTCCCATTCAGGCCTGGTCATTTCCTGTTGTCCTCATGGCCAAATGTCAGTGCATGATGATCAAGGACACTGACACAACTGTCTGGAAAGACCACAGTTTAGGTTGTCTAATTCACTTTGTTGGCAACAGGACAACTCTCTCTTTAGTTAGCACACATGTTCACAGGGAGAAGTCTATTATCGAGACCAGTGGTCTATATGTAGGTCCATATACATACTCATACTATCAAAAACACTCTATAAATAAGATTCTATCTATCTATCTATCTATCTATCTATCTATCTATCTATCTATCTATCTATCTATCTATCTATCTATCTATCTATCTATCTATCTATCTATCTGTCTGTCTGTCTGTCTGTCTGTCTGTCTGTCTGTCTGTCTGTCTGTCTGACTGTTGGTACTTGTAGATTACTTGTTAAGCATGTTTTTAAGAGCATGTTTGTAGGCTAACACACACATTCAAACTCCTCAGCAAAGATGAGGCCAATGCTACCTCCAAATTATGAATCTATCTTGCATATTTTTTTTACTAATGAAGGCCTGACAAAAATCTCTGATTATTTTGAAAATAAAGGGTGAAGTTGAACAGTGTGTGGATTTTCCTTGATTACTTACATGTTTTCTGTTTTGTCCCTGCACCTGTTGGAGATGTTGGGGATGTTTCCTCCTCTTCTGCTCAGTAACAAAACCTTTATCATAATTTCACATAATTTCACTGCCTCTATAAAATATCAGATTTTATAGAGTCTTTTTGATAGGACCATATATATATGTATATATATAAAAATACAAAAAAAAACACACACAAACACACAGATTACCATATCTTAATAATGTCAGTAACCCAACCCGTATATGCACTAATTTCGATATCTGAATAATAAAGAATCTTTTTTTTTTTTTTATTTCGATACATAAATAACAAATAAACACAATTTATATAAGCTATTGGCAAGTCTTTTGAGCATACACTTATATTTACTATTGGCAAGTCTTTTGAGCATACACTTATATTTATCAAATATTAAGAACAACATTTTTAGATTCCAAATCATTGATGATCTTCTGTCCCCTCCCTTTCTATTTTAAACATACACAGATACCTGGTCAGAATACATAGCATTAAAATGGCAGAACCGAGCCTGACCAGTCTAGATAGGCAGACAGCTATCCTGGGCAACCTCTCAGAGAGTCTGCTGGGAAATAGACCACCACTTCCCTGCTTACAAACAAACAATGGGCAGATGACGTGCTACTCAAACAAAATGGCTTTGATCTTCTATTTGTGTAACGTCTATGTTGAAGCTTTGTTGAAACGACTTCTTCCTGCATTCCACATAATATGCAATTGACTTTTTTGCAAGGTGGTATTTTAACAATGCTCCTTCTATTACATACCCAGTTACCGAAGTGAGCCGACGTATTTATCCAACACTGAACTCATTACAGAATACATTGAGTTTCCTTTACTGGGATGAATAAAACATAATTTAATTCTAACAGTGGCTGTGTTATCAAATTGTACGAAATTGGATTTACAGATTCCAAATCTACATTGCTGGTCTGAACGGTCTCGCTGTGGTTATTCATACAGTTAAGGGAGCTCGGGGCAGGGCTCTCCTGCAGGGTAATAGTGTAGAGACAACCTTAGAGATTTGGAGCTGGCAGTTTCAATGAAGAAATCTGTGCTGCTGTTGGCTGCCTGGCAGACCTTTGTATCCATTTGTTCCACTTGCCTGCCTCTCAATGAGTTTAATCAGCTGAGAAAAAATTGTGAAAGGGGTGTTGCCCAACCCGCCCATACCTAAGAGCCCTCACAGCGCCAGCACACACACACACACACACACACACACACACATACACATACACACACCCATCTCCATTCTCTGTGCATCAGAGTTAGAGTTGAGGGTCTCCCTCTCCCCTGTTTCCTTGCGGATTATCAAGTACACTTCAATTACAGCCGATCGATACACTTCTGGCTGGAAAGGGGAGGGCAAGGGAAATTAGACAGACTTAAGGTATGGCTGTGACTACAAAGCAATGGATTAACGCTGATATGCATCTCTTCATTTACATCAGGAATGGGCTTGTTGCCCCTTCGCCACAACCCCCAACTCCTGTACAGCTCCTACGCACACTCGCAGGACTTTAATTGAAAGGCGAGTTTTTGAGAGATTGCCTCTTTAAGTGCTTGGCAAGGTGAGGGCAGCCCTGTCATATACTGTAAGGAGGGGATTAAACCTAGCCACTGCCTTACACTGATTTAGCATAAATCTAACAATGTTCCTTTTACTGAAGAGAAGAGAGAAAAGGATGGAGAGAATCGCTTCGGAGTGAAACTCGCTTTAAAACACTCGACTCTATGGACTGGTACATTGTGCGCTTGGGATTATACACTAAAGCAGGGGTCTCAACTGGTGGGCTGTAACCCCAAAATGAGTTACGGGTTTGTTGTAGTCATACATAAAAGGGGAAAAAATAATACTAAATGCAAATAATAAAATGCAATTACACATAGATAATTTGGAGAAGAAATAGACCCACTAACTTACATGAAAAGGGAAAACAGTTTACCACAGTGTGTTTAATGAAAATGTGCTGAATGTATAAAGATAAATATGTTGATGAGGAAACATCATAAATCAAAAAACATTTAGAAACCAAAAATTAAGAACATAAAGTATTTGTTAATGAATTTCCATTAATAAATATATTTAATATATTTCAATGTTTGATTTATACTATACTCATCTCATCTCTAAAACTGTTTATCAAGCAAAAAAAAAAAACTAAAAAAAAAACTAAAAAAAGAAAATTATACACAGTATTACACAGTATACAGTACACAGTATCTATAAACAATAAAATAATATTTAAAATATTTAAAAATTAAAAATAAAACTAAATTAGTAATATAATAAAACATAATCAGCAAACAGCTCAGCTTTCTGCCTTTATATATTACAAACACTTTGAACTACCCATAGACTAATTTAGGTTTGCTATTTTTATTCATTCGTTCCTATGTGTATACAGCATCTGCAACTGTGATTTGAGATTATTTCTGAATTGTGTGTGGTGGTGGTGTGGGGCCAGAGAGAGAAAGAGAGGGGAGAGAGGATTGTAGATGGCAGAAGAGTGAAAGTGGAGGAAGAGATAAGAAGTGACTGGGTCCCCTAGTGGCAGAAGTGAAGGTCTATGTTGCCTGGCCTCGGGTCATCTATCCCTGCTCTCCCTTCCTCTCTGTCTCTCATTCTCTCTCTCTCTTTCTCTTTTCCTCTATCCCTCTTCCCCCCACCTTTTCTCTCCACAGAGGCCATAAAAAGAGTGCAGCACCTGGGTCTCCCCCTGTCTACACATCCGGGCCTCGGCAGCCCACAGATGCACTCTCTATATCCCACACACACAGATGCACAGCCCATGAAACATGCTTAGAGCTTTCTAAATTTAGGATTTTTTTTTCCTTTTTTTATAAAGAGAGCATGTACCTCTGCTGATCAAATCAGAGCTTTTGTCTTTTGTTCAAATGTCATTTATATCAAATGATCATTAAAACTTTTGCACCAGTGTATTTTTATCAAGACCTTTGTCAAGGTAAAGCGATACTATTCATTAAAGGGACAGTTCACCCCGAGATGAAGAATCTGTTATCTTTTACTCACCCTGAAGGTGTTCCGAACCTGTGCAACTTTTTTTTTTTTGTTTTCTGTATAACGCAAAATAAACAGCACTGTATGCCCAAAAAAAAAAAAAAGAGAGAGAGAGAAAGAGAGAAAACACTGAGACATTTATCAAAATATCTTCTTTTGTGTTCCACACAAGGAACGTAGTCAAACAGGTTTGGACGTACATGAGGACAGGATTTTCATTTTAAGTGAACTATCCCATCAAGATTGATTGTCACAGTGTGAAAAGTCAAGCCCATTAAATAACAGGGACTCTCATGTTTTTTTCACCATTTTAATCAGAAAGTGGAGAGTGAACGTGAAAGGCCAAGTGGACGAGTTAATCCGGAGCGTATTCTGTAGTTTGTTGTGATCACTTTAATTTAGTCGTCTGGGCGGCGAGAGGCCTCAGGTTGCAGGGACCGGTGAACCGTAACCCCTCTGTCCTCCTTGGGTCAGAGTCCTATTACAAGCTCTTTCCCCGAGCGCGGCGGAGTGGTTTTAGAGCTTCACAAACAGCTCAGCCTTCTAAAATAAAGATGGCTCTGCTCTGAAAGGCTTTCTCTACATTCCCTCACCGCCGCTCCCTCCCCCTCCGTTCCCCTTCCCGCTGCAATCTGTCCTGCCAGCTCCCACGGTTTGTCTTTGGAAGTGATCCGTCCCCGAGCGTTCTGCAGAGCCACTCCATGTTCACATCCCCCAAGGGGCCTTCCCTGCCTGCCCACTACCCCTTGCTTTCTTTTGTCAGCCAAATGGATACCAATTAAATCAACTGTTCTCCAATTAGGATTTGGAGAGAATCTATCTTGTTCAGTGTTTCGAAAATCCCAGGCCCTGGCTCCCTATCTTTTTTCCTTTCCTCCATTCTCTACCAACCTTTCCTGGAATCGGTTACTTAGAGAGGGTGAGTGCTTATTTCCTGCAACACGATACTCCTGAGCTCTTTTTTTTCTTTTGCCTTTTCTTTTTTTTTCTATGTTTGTACAATATGTTAACCGAATGTTTTGCCAAACATGGGTGAGATTATATGTTGGAAGCAGTTGGAACTGTTTCACTTAGTAAAATTACTTTCATGACCCCAATTACCTGTTAATCATAGTGTAGCTTAATGGCCAGCCTGTAAAATAACGCCTGTGATCTGACTAAGTACCGCAATGAGTGAGTCAACGTGAAACGCCTTGAGTTACCTTACTCAACATTAGTTTCTGAAACAGTAATTTTCTCAAAAAAGGTCAAACAATACACATTAAGAAAAACAGCGCATTCACATAAAATCCCACCACGCACACATAAATTCTCCCGCAGCCACTAGAAAGTGAGACTCTGCTTGATAAATGAAGTGAGGTAATAACCGAAAGGGTGTGCGGTGGGCCTAGGGGTATCTTAATCTGAAGACGTGGGCCATGGAGGTGCTTGGATGCCATCCACGTCATTATTGCCTATTAACTCTGTTGAGAAAGTATGCCCTATTGTGCTCCTCATGACTGGGCAACACCCCCTCCTGCCACTCGAAATCACATCCAGCTAAACAAACCACCCAGTGAAGCTTCCTGCCGTGCACAGATTGAGACCCCTGGCCCTGCAGAATTTACAGGGCCCCTTTTCTCTCTCTCTTTCTCCTTCTTTTGATTTGTCTCATTCGCTCTCAAACTCTCTGGATTAAACACAATACCGTGCAGCCACATGTGGAGGCTTTAGCTCCGGCCTCAATCTCCAGATTGATGAAGATTCTGCTATTGTTTGGTAAGTGTGTCAAAACATAGCACAGGCTTAGCACTTGGCTTCCTCGGGTTTACATTAGTAATTCGCTCTCACTCCTCACTGCCTACAGTGTTAGAGGCTAACAACACATCTTGAATGGCAAGCGGCTCCAAAAGTACAGTTTCTGACTAAATCTGACTTGCAGACATACAGGTGCTGGTCATATAATTAGAATATCATCAAAAAGTTGATTTATTTCACTAATTCCATTCAAAAAATGAAACTTGTATATTATATTCATTCATTACACACAGACTGATATATTTCAAATGTTTATTTCCTTTAATTTTGATGATTATAACTGACAACTAAGGAAAATCCCATATTCAGTATCTCAGAAAATTAGAATATTACTTAAGACCAATACAAAGAAAGGATTTTTAGAAATCTTGGCCAACTGAAAATTATGAACATGAAAAGTATGAGCATGTACAGCACCCAATACTTAGTTGGGGCTCCTTTTGCCTGAATTACTGCAACAATGCGGCGTGGCATGGAGTCGATCAGTCTGTGGCACTGCTCAGGTGTTATGAGAGCCCAGGTTGCTCTGATAGTGGCCTTAAGCTCTTCTGCATTCTTGGGTCTGGCATATCGCATCTTCCTCTTCACAATACCCCATAGATTTTCTATGGGGGTAAGGTCAGGCGAGTTTGCTGGCCAATTAAGAACAGGGATACCATGGTCCTTAAACCAGGTACTGGTAGCTTTGGCACTATGTGCAGGTGCCAAGTCCTGTTGGAAAATTAAATCTGCATCTCCATAAAGTTGGTCAGCAGCAGGAAGCATGAAGTGCTCTAAAACTTCCTGGTATACGGCTGCGTTGACCTTGGACCTCAGAAAACACAGTGGACCAACACCAGCAGATGACATGGCACCCGAAACCATCACTGACTGTGGAAACTTTACACTGGACCTCAAGCAACATGGATTGTGTGCCTCTCCTCTCTTCATCCAGACTCTGAGACCCTTGAGTGGCTTGACTCAAGGAATGCGACAGCTGAAACCCATGTCTTGCATACGTCTGTGTGTAGTTGTTCTTGAAGTACTGACTCCAGCTGCAGTCCATTCTTTGTGAATCTCCCCCACATTTTTGAATGGGTTTTGTTTCACAATCCTCTCCAGGGTGCGGCTATCCCTATTGCTTGTACACTTTTTTCTACCACATCTTTTCGTTCCCTTCGCCTCTCTATTAATGTGCTTGGACACAGAGCTCTGTGAACAGCCAGCCTCTTTTGCAATGACCTTTTGTGTCTTGCCCTCCTTGTGCAAGGTGTCAATGGTCGTCTTTTGGACAACTGTCAAGTCAGCAGTCTTCCCCATGATTGGATAGCCTACAGAACTAGACTGAGACCATTTAAAGGCCTTTGCAGGTTTTTTGAGTTAATTAGCTGATTAGAGTGTGGCACCAGGTGTCTTCAATATTGAACCTTTTCACAATATTCTAATTTTCTGAGATACTGAATTTGGGATTTTCCTTAGTTGTCAGTTATAATCATCAAAATTAAAAGAAATAAACATTTAAAATATATCAGTCTGTGTGTAATGGATGAATATAATATACAAGTTTCACTTTTTGAATGGAATTAGTGAAATAAATCAACTTTTTGATGATATTCTAATTATATGACCAGCACCTGTATATTTAAAGGGATAGTTCACACAAAAATGAAAAATCATGGACACACCCTCATGTTATTCCAAACCTATATGACTTTCTTTTATCTGTGGAACATAAAAGAAGATTTTTTTGGCCCCAACTGACTTTTATTGTACGGGAAAAAATTTTTAACTTTTTTTTTTTTTTTTTTTCTGTTACAAAAGCATATACATATTAATTTTTGGGTGAACTATCTCTTTAAATCAGACATGTGTTCACTTTATTGAATAATATGCAATAGCAAAGACGGTCCCATTCATATGGCATTACATTAAATATCATAATATCAAGGCCTGTTCATTGTACCATGAGTAGAGACTTACATATGTTGCAATAAAACTATCATTAAATGAAAAACTCGTCCATTGTTTAGACTCAGTAATTCGGTTACATCGTTTGCTGACCTTCTCAATGGACATTTTGCACTAAAAGAAAATCAGGAAAGGGCAGAATAAAAGGTTTATGTGTGCTCTGAATAAGCAATATTGTTTTCAGATATTTATGTTTTTATACCGCAAAAAACTGAAATGTCTTTGATGACAAAAACCCTTCAGCCAAGCCAATGTGCTAAATTCCAAGTGATTATAAAGTTCTTAATAGCGCACAGTATACATTCTTCCCACCTCTGAAGGTGCCATTCTCTGACCGGACGCCTGGGAGATAGAGACATTCACAATAACAGTCTCAATCATGCTAAGAAGGCGAACTGACAGCTGAAAATCAGGAGCCGTTCCTTCTCATTCATAGCGCTGGACAATGTGCTAATACAGTTGCTTGGATGCTGATCTCCCCTCAACTCTCCTGATGGCCCCCCACCTTTGATGTGTCATGCGCCTTTAATATAAGAAAGGGGCCTGATTGTGCGTCCGCAATAAAGGCCCTTTTAAGTCCATTTTGGAACAAAGATGGTAAGTGACATTGTTCAACAAGAGATTGACCTCCAGTGATCCCCTGCAGGGTGGAAGACTACAGGGGCTGTGAGGAACGTTTGAAAGCAATGTGTAAGTTAGGTCTCAATGAGTGTTCCTCTGTCTTGTCTGGGAATATGGAAAGGCCCTTTACTATTTCTAGTCTCTCTCCCTCTCTCTTAACATCCAAAAATGAAAATTCTGTCTCTTTTGATGACTTTTTTTTGTCACTATACAAACCCATTGAGCTTGTTTATATGCCATTGCACTTTCAAGCTTAAAAAATTACTTGTGCACTGTATAACAACATATAATAACACAAAGATAATTTATTTTGTTGTTCACTAATAATCCAACCCAATCTCAAGAGAAAATGTAACTTTTTTTTATGAGGAGCCAAATTCGAATTCTTAGAATGTGATTTGCATGGAAGCATACTTTTTTGTTTGTTTGTTTGTTTGTTTTTTTAGAAAAATGTAAGCACGAAGGTCCACCCCTAAACCTAATCATCATGGGGTGTAAGCATATGATGAGTAAGCATGTGACAAAAACGTACAAATGAGACTGTACAAATTCACGAGAATTAGCACCATTTCGCCAAACCTAAAATAGTTAGAAAGTATGTCAGATATCTTCTACATTAGTGAGATGTGACCAGTTATTTAGACCAGTTTTGTGAACCAAAACAATTAATTAATTTAAAATATTTATTTTAGAATGATTTGTATGGCTTATGAAGAGCTGGAATACACAGAAAAATAAAGTGATATGAGTTTGGAAATGACATGACGGTGAGTAAATTATTGTCAGATTGCAAATAATAAAAAAAAGTTTCTAATTTTACTGCAAGAAGATTGTTTTTTCCCCTTTATGCAAGGAAGAATCTAGGATAAAGAACACAGATGAGATGGACTTCATCTCTTATGTCAACTTCTGTGCACTCTTGTCACTTTCATTTACGACTCTCTCATGGACTATGACCTTCAACATTCTGTCCATCCACGTTATAAATAAATCAATCATTAGATTTTAGCTCTCGGCTGTTGCAATGCTTTTCGCTTAGAAGGATGTCTGGGATATAATCATTACAGATCAGGAGACGTGCAGGCCAACAAAAATAACATCTGTCTCCAGACATCCATGAACTTCCAGAGGCCTCTACCTCACAGCTGAACTCTACCACTCTCCAGTCAGGAAACCATCTAATTGTGCATTTTAATGAACCTAAAAGTACAGCCAGTGTTATTCCAGCTGTGTTCTGAAGCAGGTTCTAAAGTGCATAAACAGTGAGTAAATATTCACCGGTGCTGTAAATATGGTCTGATTAATCCATTGTACCGCACTCAATGCCAACTGATTGTATACATGCATAAACTTCACATTTGCACATAATCATGCAGTCAGCTAAAGAGGCAATTGGTCGCTTAATCGTCTTAATTAAGGAAAGGATGTAAATTCTTGGGTAAGTCATAAACTCGCCTCTCCTCTCCTATATGCATGGCCATAGCCTTTCAGCACAAAACTGCAGCCCCACTTTTACATAAGATAAATAAATGAACAATCACCGCATTTTTTCCACTGACTAATTCCAGAAGAAAAAAAATGAAGGAAAAAAACAATTAAAAGCCCTTCTTCTTCCCATCCAGACCATTCCCACGCATTTCTTGGCAGAAGATTCCTGATGATCTCCAGAGGCCTTGCTTCTTTTCCAGTCTACGAGGAACTTGTCAGGAAAAGATCTACATTTCCCAGAGAGGAGTGTAGGCGAAAGTGAGAAGAACACAGCGAAAAGGACCAGCAGGGCGAGCGAAAGGGGGTGGAGGGGTGGGGGGGGGCTATGGTAGATGGGGGGACACAACGAGAAGAAAGGAAGAGAGAAAGAAAGACAGGGAGTGCCTTCTTGGAGAGACACGCAGAGGACGGAAAGCGAGGGCGAGGTAGCACGGCTATCCAAATGGGAGCAATAGCCACAGGAAGCAAGAGGAGCAGAGCGATGAGGAAGGGTAGGGCTGCAAAAGAAGGGAAACATTCACCACCCAACTCCTGCAAGACCGTCATCATCTGACTTTTGCTCTTTTGAGGCAGGCGCGAATAAAGCGAGGCCATATTAAGCAAGCAATGAAAGAGACCTCCATCCCATAATCAAACTATTGTTCTTCCAACTTTTGACCCAGGGAGCATAAGTGCATGGCTAATCAGTTTAACCCTTCGATACTAGACTTGACTTTTGGCAGTTTCACATGATCTGTGGATGACAGCAGTGCCAGGCCCTTTCTGGGAGAACACCATTGCTTGCAGTACGGCAGGGCCAAAAACCCCGACCCCCGAGCCTTACTGACCTGCCAGGGCACACCTCTGCCCGAGGGCCTGCCTTAAAACGTCAAAACAAAGGCAATCTCTTAGACAGCTGCTCCCAGCCTCTCCAACTGGCACTTCTCCTTTAGAGATGACATTATCCTTATTCTAATGAGGGGTTTACAGCTTTTGTTTTTGGATTGGTGCTGAGTTTTTGCTTTTTGACCCTAATAGGATGGTCCAGGTCAGTAGAAGTCTCTCCAGGGTCAGGGAAAGTGACAGCAGTGTCAAAACCGATTTAAACTGACGGGTGAACGAGCAGGTTGGCCAGACTGGTACACATTTCGTTCCCATATTTTCTTTTACAAGGAGGGACAAACAGGCTTTACACTTTTTTGAGGTCTGATGACAGCAATCCAAAAAAAAAGTGATGGAAATGATTGACATGATGAAAATGGTGACAAACGAAGGGCTTCGGTTTAGACTAACAACAGTGTTTTTATTTGCATGTGACCTGTCACATGGTGGTTTAATAATAAGACATCTGGTTTAGGTTTTTTAAATTATAATTGACATTTCAAAAAATATATAAATAAATGTGTATATTTAGAATTTACGCAACATATAATTATAATATATTCTATCACAGTATAATATGATATATTGTAATATAATAATGAAATACCAATTATAATGGAAAACAATTCAATAGACTACTGGTTTAGGTCTTTTCAATTATAATTTGTATAAAAAAGAAATATTTATAATTATGAATAAAGAGAATTTGTATAATATAATATAATATAATATAATATAATATAATATAATATAATATAATATAATATAATATAATATAAGAAATTTCAATTGTAATTGAAAACTCATATTATAAAATTATAATTTATGAACATTTACGCAGAGAGAGAGAGAGAGAGAGAGAGAGAGAGAGCTTACTGAGACAAAATACTTATAAGTTAAAAATATATATATATATATATATATATATATATATATGTGTGTGTGTGTGTGTGTGTGTGTGTGTGTGTGTGTGTGTGTGTGTGTGTGTGTGTGTGTGTGTGTGTCTGGATTCCCAAGGAACACCTTTAAAAAGTGTTTGTCTTTGTTACTTCTGTAAGAAAAACTACCTAATTACCCTCAATAAATGCATCCAGAGAATGCCGGGCCTGCATCTCATATCTTCAGCCATGTGGTCTCCAGCCACCTTAGACCCAACACACTTCAGTTTGTCTTTATTAGGCAACAAGCAGGTTTAATCAAAGCTGGGGAGGCTGTGTACTTTCCTCCTTCTAATGTGTCATTAAGCTCTATTCGGTACGACTGAACAGTTGTCACACAAAGTAGAGAAGCCCAAAGTAATCAATGGTAGTTAAGAAGTGTAATTTATCACCTTGCCACAGGCAGGGCTGCGTGGAAGCAGGTCTAGTGCAAGCTGGGTAAGGCTTGAACGGGAAGATCAAGTAAGGTGGCGGCAGTGGTCTTATATGGGTCAAGGCACAATTACTCTTCATCTGCCTCTTGCCATGACCACTGACAGAGGCCCAGTTCAACTGCTGCATTATCAAGGTTTATCAATAGAATGAAATTAAAAGCCATTGATTTCTACATAGGTGTTTTTTTTTCTCCTAAACTGCCATACCTTGTTGCAAACTTGGAAAAAGTTAATGGACACCTACAATAGTGCTGTCAGAGTCTACTAGTGAAATGCGTGTGTGTGTGTGTGTGTGTGTGTGTGTGTGCAACATTTAAGATGCATAAATCCCACAACTTTGTAACTTCGCATGATCAATGTCACAAATTTACGTCTTTAATTAGTTACCTAAAAAAAGAGCTTAGTTATGTCTTTTACATTTGATGTCATATTATTTCTATGCTTATATATATATATATATATATATATATATATATATATATATATATATATATATATATATATATATATATATATATATTTCTTTTAAAGACACAACTGTTGAAATAGTTAGAATGCACTCCCTTTTCTTAGCACTGATACCAAGCTCTCCCTCTAGTGTCTGAGACCAGCACTCTAACTTGCAAAATATTTCAGTGGACAGAAGGCTGATAATATGTTTTCTCATGGGAATAAAGTTAATCAACCAGCAACCTAACATTTTTTTTTTCTTTCACATACTGTAATAAGAAAACTGTAATAATTGTTGATTGGCTACGCATGAGTTTTAACTGGGGTTCATAGTGGTTCTTGGTTAGTTTTATTTAAGAAACCATTTTTACCTCGCAGTGGTGACACAACAGAATACAAAAACACTGAAATATGCTAATATCACCACAAACTGCACTGGACCAAAAATATGGGTTCAGCTTTAGTTTGGGGACAAATTCTCACTATAATAAAACCATTAACTATGACCTCTTTTTTTTTCTCTCTCTCTCTCCTTATTCAATAGTTAGTAGGACAATTGTTAAGTTTAAGGTGATATAAAATATGGTC
Organism: Cyprinus carpio; assembly: GCF_018340385.1. Classification (NCBI taxonomy): domain Eukaryota; kingdom Metazoa; phylum Chordata; class Actinopteri; order Cypriniformes; family Cyprinidae; genus Cyprinus; species Cyprinus carpio. The sequence continues at coordinate 15,312,710 of NC_056614.1, read as the reverse complement.
ATGCAGAACAAGGCATTACTATGTGCTTTATAAGTACTAATAAACAGCTAATATGCTAGTAATATGCATGCTAATAAGCAAGCAGCTACTTAATAGTAAGAACTGATTCCTATACTAAAGTGTTACCAAAATATGGAAAATTATTTATATCAATAGTTTATATTTGTAAACCATATCTAAATGTCTTTTTTTTTATTCTGATGGTTTCGTTCTCTGATCAGCCAGTAATTAACTGCATAAAGCCACATTTATCCTCATTTCAGTGTGCAGTTATTGTAGCCTGTGTTGTATTTTCTTTAACTTTAAGTTTTGTTTGTGAATTTTTGAGAATTGGGACCTGTCCATGCTGATATTAACATTTAACATTGCTTTTGTCTGCTGTTTGTGACCTTTTGAGTTTATGTGAGCTCAGTGCTATAGAATGAAAAAAAAAAAAGAAAAAAAAAATTCCCCATAAAAGTCAAAAGCCTACTGCTTTTATCTTTATATAATTATTCACATGGCAATGGTTTTGTTGATAATTATTATAAAATTATATAAGCAAAACTTCAAAATTAAATGAATGAACAAATTAGAAACAATCTGTTTTGGAACATGAACCAGAAAAGACAAAGAATACAGTTTATCCACCAGATGCAGCATGTCACAACTGACTGCTCACAGCCAACTCCAAATGTCAGAAGATGACAGAGGTGGTTTTAGCTGAGCGGAAGAGATGCTTGAGAACGCCCCGATATACAGCAGCATTAATGGCTACGCTAAGAAAAAAGTGATTTGTGGCCCTACCCAACAAATGTAAGAGCAATGAAACAGAGGTGACCTCTTGTCTCTTTACCCTGCCTCGCTGTCATCACATGAACCGCACTGAGAAAAGAGGGTCAGTTCTCAGCACACTGGTTAATGACCTTGATTTTAACATAATTGCATCCATTCCTTGCGTCGCATCATTTGAACATATTCGGAATGTTGTTTGCGTCACATCATTTGGATTACTGAATAAGCTGAGCACAAGTAATGTGTGGAAGTATTGTCTCTGATTGCCGTGTGCAGAACTTAAAACAAATGATGTCCTACAATTGCCCACAAATCACAGTGCACATGAATGGTCAGAGCCAGAGGTGAAAGAGGGGCTATTAAAAAAAAAAAAAAAGTTAAAAGACACTGGGAGAAAAAAGAGGAATAAGAAAAATTTCAATTTCAACTGCATTATTATTTTCATTAATCATAGCCCTGCCTTAGCCCTTATCCCTATGCCTTAGCTAGAGATCTATTATACGCCCCATTTAGCCCCGGCCATATTACCTCATATGTTTTCCCGGCCGACCAAATAAGACTTAAGAGATAAAACAATTTACTGTTCATTATGAGCCATGTCACTGGAATCAATCTATTAACCTGCGTTAACTGGGACGGTGGAAGCAGAGAGCTTACAGCCTTGCCTGACAGGAGAGGGAAATGGATATTTATATATTAGATATCCACGATCATAAAGAGAGGTGGGCATTCACTACCCCCCACCCCACCCCATCATTCCCATCCCGGCTCCCCCTACCTCAGTGGATGGCTTTATTTTCCCGGTGGCCAAGGCGCCCTCCTCTCGCCTTCATGCAGCCCCTGACCTGTGAAAGATTCTAACAAATTAGCTTCTATTGTGGAGCCAAAGGTGCCATCAATGAGGGGACGCTCGGCTGAGTCTAAAGTATGATGGGAGAGAGCGGGCGGCAGAGCAAAGAGCCCTGACGTGATTGAATTAACCCTTTGTGGAGAATGTGCCTGTTAAATATGGGAAGGTTTAGGGAAGGTTTAAAAAGGTTGAGACTGGTGCCTGCTCTGGCTACAGTGAGAGTGCGATCCGTGCCACAGCCATTTCTGAACGTCGAGTTGTGAATGTAATGATGCTGCTTTTGTTACCATCTCCTATCTATCTATGGAAGACCATCAAAAACATTAAGATAATTGTCATTGGGTGCTCAATACTCTGCTTTTCTTTTAAAATGGCATTTTGAGTGCTTCTACTATACTGTTTGTGTTCCTGGATTCAATACATTTACGTAAACTCAGCACACCCATTGATCGCAATTTTATAAGAAAACCCTATAGAAATGTAGCTGAAATTGGACTGAAATAAAGGGACTTTCTGTTATTGCCCCTCAGCTCTGTCTGTTTATCTATCTGTCCACATCTACCCAGCTAACAGGGAACATTGTCAGAATTTGGCGTTCTAGCAAGGTTCTCTAAACTTTCTAGTAGGATAATCATCTAGCGTTTTTTTTAAACATTACTATTTGTTTCTAAATGTTCAGAGAGCATTCACTTAACATTTGCAAAACCAAAAAAAAAAAAAAAATTGACGTTTTAAATGTTCAAGAACATTAAGAATATTTTTTTTTTTATAACTGAAAGTGTAAGTTCACCCAGAAATTAAAATTATGTCATTAATTACTCACCCTCATGTCGTTCCAAACCTCTCGTAAGAGATTAGTTTTTGTGCGCAAAGAAAACAAAAATAAAGACCTTATTCAGTGATTTGAATAACGATTTGCATTGCACCTTGTTTACAAGCAGAGGAATGCACACACATGCATCGTGGTACTCTTGAGAAGAGAAGAAATCGTTGAATAATGTTGATATTTTTGTTTCCTTTGCACACACAAGTATTCTCGTAGATTCATAACATTACCGTTGAACCCCTGATGTCACATGGACTATTTTAGCAATGTTCTTATCACTTTTCTGGGCCTTGAATGTGTCAGAAAGCTCTCGGATTTCATTAAAAATATCCTAATTTATTTTGGAAAGAGGAACAGAGGTCTTACGGTTTTGGAACAATGTGGGTAAGTAATTAATGTCAGAATTTTCATTTTCAAACGTTAATAGGATGTCTTTGGAATACATTTTTGTTAGCTGGGTATTCATCTATCTGTCTGTCTACATTTATCTACCTAACAGGGAATGTTTTCAGAATTTAGCAAATGTTCTAGCAAAGTTCTCTACGTTCCTAGAACGTTAACCAAATACTGAGAATGTTATGAACAAACATTCATGAACAATTTATGAATGTGTTGAATGTTCTTCCAGTAAGATCAATAGAGCATTAAATAAAATCTATCTATCTATCTATCTATCTATCTATCTATCTATCTATCTATCTATCTATCTATCTATCTATCTATCTATCTATCTAGAGTGGTCATACTTCTTCAACCTTTCTGTATGTGTATTCAATATGTTTGCTTAAACTCGGCGCACACCCATTGATTGCCTTTTAATAAGAAAAAACTATATAAACATGGTTGAAATTGCACTGAAATAAAGGAACCTTCAGTAAGCACCTTATTTGAATTTTTTTCTTTTTGTAAATGAATTTCAAACAACCATACTTGCAGTACAAAGCACTTACTGATCGACGCTCTATCTCAATACATCTGCATTCACAGAGCCAAATATTGCTGAAACAGGGTGATTCAGAAAGCGCTTAATCACCTAGAAAAGCACTGTTTCTTCCCAGCCAATCAGCTGCTGCACTTTTCCAGGCTTGAACTTATTGACATATCCATGTATTGATGGTCTAGTGAAAAAGCTCATATTTGTATGATAATGAATGTTTGAACTGTGTGTATAAAAGGTCAGGCATCACCTGCCACCCCTCTAAGTGTCTCAATAAGCACATTCCTATTAAAAAGGGGAAGGGTGATTGTGTTTGCCTACCGTGTATTAACCTTACAAGCTTGTGTGTTTGCATTATTCATATCAACCCACACTATCATGGCTGCTCTCACCCCCAAGTTTGTTTTCCATTCTTGTCTCAAATATTCACATTGACCTAGTTCTTTTCTAATATTCAAGAGGTCTTATTTGGTTAATTTCAAAAAGTAGTATGTGGTATATAAAAATATATAGGGGTAGAAGTGCTTAGCGACCGCAAATAGGCCTGTTTGTGACTGTCTGATTAGTGTTAATATATAAATAACATCAAACTGGGATTCATTAAAATAATTTGAAACTGTGCTAAACAAGATATGTCAGTGAGTGGGCCTCAGGGCACGTCAGCGCAACTCCGATCTGTACGCTGTCTCCACCCACACACGCACACAAACACGAATCCACACGAATACCAGGGATAGAGCACTGGACATAGCTGCCTCAGGTAACCTGATGACTGTCAGGGGAGTGAAGCCTTACGTAAAGATCAATACGTTCTGAAATTAACCTGCAGATGCAGTTCTGCGCAGTAGGCATGCATGCTAAGTCTGATTGGCATTAAGCAATGGTATTTATTTGTAAACCATACATAAACATATACATTTAATACATATATTAAAAAGTGAAACAGCATAGGATAATATATGACAAGACTTTAAGTGATGGATTGCAACTTGTGATGCAACATGTTAAAGTGTTACGTTAGTGGTAATTCAGCTTCACATTTGTTTTGATGCTTGGTTCAAACCCAAGTTTGAGTACACCCACCTCCAACTGCCCCCGCAGGTCTCTTTTCACATCGTCTTATTTGACTTGGAACAATCAACACACCACCGTTTACCAGTGCACAAGTGACTATAAAAAAATAAAAAACACTGGTTTCACAAATTTACATATCTGTGTAACCCCAGCTAACAGGGAATATTCTTTAAACATTCTGAGAAGGTTATTTTAAAGTTATGAATAAAAATTTGTCCAGTAACATTTATATAATGGTTGTACATATACGATTCGAGCTATCCAAAATTCAAGTACAAATCAACTCTGTACATGATTGTTGTATTCTCAGCTTTGCCTCAACCGACGGTATAGTGAACATTACTGTACATTTCTTTTACAGTCAATTTTCGCCCTTCAACTACAGTCATAGCAGAGCAAAAGTTTGAAGAAAATAAACTCTGGTGTCAAATGGACTTCACCAAAGAGTTCAAATCCTTCATCTGCTCAACTCAGAGCAATGCCAGTAATGCCATCTGGTCTAATGAAGGGTCACAAGAGCAATAAGAGTGAAAATCATGCTTGTGCTGGGCATTATTTGTCTATCTACATGTGAAGTCATCGGCTGGCCAAACATTAAGATGTTGACATTGACTCTAACAGAACAGCTCAGTCCAAAAAGTTCTTGCTCATTTTCCAATTAACTCTAAGTTTCTATAGAACTACCAAGCGTGGGAACACTGCACAGTCTCCCATTTATTTTTCATTCTCTTTTCTCTTAACCAGAAGATAAAACTAGGAGAGGCCAGTTGAAATAAATAATCTTGTTTACTTGAAAAGGTTAAATAAGCAGTGGAGCGCTAATCCAGTTTGCATGGAGGAATGTTGAAAGAAAATAGCAATATTTCTGATGTGAGTTCCCACAGCTGAAGGACAGTGTGGCAGAAATTTATTTTTGCATGGCTGAGGAAGGTCACCTCTTGTGATATTCTTATTTATTAATTTAATGCCGTAATAAATTTGTTTGAAATGGATGCTCTGGATACTCACTCAACTTGGGAGGTTACACAAAAAAATTATCCACAACAGGATAAGATTTTTTTATTTTATTTTTTTTGCCGCTGCTGCTCTGCAAGTAATTTATTTTCTTAACCTTGGGATGGAAAACATGAACAGCTCAAGGCATGGACTTGCTCCAATTTTAATTCATTGTGTTATATTAAACTCATTTACCCTTTTCACCAATTTGCTGTATTTACACATCATTCTTCACAATGGAAGCATACCCTCAATATTACTCTAAGACTTGGATTGTTTATTCAGTAGGAAGGTTCACTGCACTAGCGGTCACATGTTAGTCTAGTTCAGGGTGAAACAGCTTTATAATTCCATGTTTTTTTTCACAAGCTCAAAAGTCTATTTGTCTGTTTGTGAGCCATTGCGAGAGCCATCTCAGAGGAGAAAACCGAATGCAAAGTGTGACAATCAAACAAATTCAAAGGAAGGAGTGAAGCCGTGGTGACATGAAATGGCTTTTGACGCAGCACTTTTAAGAGTGCCGATAAGCATCCTCTTGTGTCTGTCAAATATATTCAAGCCCATGCATCCTCGCTTTTACTGAAGTGCAACCAGAGTTGGGGGAAATGAGTATGAAATGACCTTTTTGTGTGTCTGTGAATGTGTGCATATGTTTGAAGATGAGACAAGGTGCTTGCCTAATCCCAAGTTCCTTTGCGATTGGTGTTGCAAATGTCTCCATCTGGGCTAATCTTCTTTTCTCATGCCTTGTGAGGCCTTCAGAGTTAACGTGACATTTCCAGAAAATTAGCCTTTCAAGTGACCTAAGTGGCTGTCTGTGTATTTAGAGATAGGGGGGAAAGATAGCTTCTCCTTGTTTGTTTATTCAAGCCGCTTCTGGAAACCTTGAGGTTCGCACTGTCTGCCACAATGCTCTCTATAAATTCATATTCTTTTTTATGAATGTAGTATGTGTGGTTGCACAACATTGCACCTAGCTCACCCAGCTTGGAGTACATACAAATTAAGTGGATAGTTGGAATGGTTTCAATTGTTTGGTGTGAATATGCGGTCAAAGAGTGCACGGTATCCATCCTTATCCATGAACTCTTCTAAGGTGAAATACCAATACAAGCAGCCTAGATTTGAACTATTCATCATTCCCAGTCACAGAATTTTCTATATTTGTTGTCTACATTTTTAGAAAGCCATTGCTTTTCACAGAATCTTGCCTCTGTGTGTACCCAATTATTTCAGAACAAACCATAAACAACAAAAAATAATAAATCAATATTATACAATATGAAATATTATAAATTAAGAAAATTAAATAAAATTAACAAAAATAACCAAAATTATCCCAACTATTACCAATAAAAAACATGAAAAAACTGCGAAATTTTTTGAAAAACTATATTCACAATTGATAGATAGACAGACACACAGACAGATACAGTAGATAGACAGGGAGGACATACAGATAATAGATAGATGGATAGATGGATAGATAGATGATAGATAGATAGATAGATAGATAGATAGATACACATATAGATAGATAGATAGATAGATAGATAGTAGCTTCCCCTACACTGCACCTAATTTCAAAAGTCAGAAAGTGAATCTAAAAATGCAGTCTCGTAAATTCACGTAAAGGTAGAGTTTAGCCTCCTCCCCCTTCAAACACTTTTTTTAAACACCACTGTTCTGCGGTGCAAGACCCCAGACACTTATCACAGCGGAGCGGGGGATGCGGCACATGGAAATGGGTTTAGATAGAAAATTAAGTTCAAAGGTCACATGGCCCGGTCTGAAGGGTAACAGCAGATGAAATGTGGCTATTTGTTTTAAGCCAAGACTGATTTCATCTGGCCTAGAAAAGGTCAATGTGACATGAAAAAGGGATTCGTTTTCATTGGTGCTAGCATGGCTGCTTTGCTCTCTAGGCGCTTGTGTTTACTTGCGTATTTACACTTGGGCTTACTAACCATGTCATTATTCACTCTACAACAGCTTCTTCTTCAGGCTGCAAGCTACGGCCATCTGCTTCACGAATAAACATGTTTGTACTTTTGTACAATGGCTCAAGCTCTTTGATCTTAATGCAGATTGCTGTCTGATGTACTTTTATTATTTCCACTGTTTTCTCTTTCAGGTGATGGAAAGAAAATGCTACCCTGTTCGCACATCCACTTTGAAATAGCCTTCATTCCCCTTTTCAAATCCATGATATTCAGCTATTATTAGCAAACATTATTTAAAATGAAAATGGCATTGGATGCTCAACGCAGGTTGAGTTTACCCAAGGAAATATGCCTTATGCCCTTAGCTGCACAACCACAAAGGGGAAAATAAATAAGGGCATGACAGGATCTCACACCGCCGTCTCACCTTTAGGGGACCGAGAGTGTGGAGAGGACACTGGGGTCAGAGCAGTTTGATTTGTATCTGGGGTCCTGTGGGATGAAGGAATACACCAGACCGATGCAAGCGAGGTGCCTCATAGCAACCCCAATGCACCCAAACAATAAGCCAGGATGCTGCTAGATGAATGAGGCCCATGTTCGGCCATCACTTGCTGTAGGGTTTAGGTGCAATGGAAGCCTTTGAACATGGGCATAGCAGATGCTGGTCGAAATCAATAACTGGGTTTCAAGAGAATTTGTGTGCACTCTAATGCAACTACATTTACATACATAAACTGAACTTATTAGAATGAGACAGACTTTGGGTATGTGATATGTATTATGACTACCTTAAAGGGAAAGTTAATAATTTATTCACCCTCATGTCATTCCAAACCTGTATTACTGTGAAAACAAAAGAAGATGTTTTGAAGGACAAAACAAAACAGGATCCCTCTGACTTATGGACAAATGGATTCATCAACTAAGAAACAAGTTCAATTCAGCTATAAGCAGCTCTCAAGAAGACAATGGTGTCAAAAATTCAGCTAGTCACCTCAGTGTTGATTCAATTTAGTTCAATAACAGTATCAATGTTGCGAAATAGTCAATTATGAAACAAATTTGATTCAGCTATAACAGCTCTACAAAAGACAATAGTTTCATCATTCAACTCAATTAAGTTTAACCCTCTGGGGTCCGAGGGAGTTTTGGGGCCCTGGAGAAGTTTTGACATGCCCTGACATTTGTACTTTTTTTCAGTCGCTTATAAACATATAAATGGCTAAAGTCTAATAACACTGTAATCAGAGCAAACTAAATTACATTAATTAATTGAAATTAATTAGTTCAATTTGCTGAAAATGTACTCAACCTCAGGCCAACCAAGATTTAGACGAGTTTGTTTCATCACACGCACAAATAGATCCTCTGCAGTGGGTGCTGTCAGTGTGAGAGTAAACAGCTGATAAAATAAATAAATAAAATAAAAATTCACAAGTAATCCACACAAATTCTTTAATTAATGTAAAGTGAAAAGTTGCATGTTTGTTATAAACAAATCCATCATTAAAGAGCAGGTGTTTTTGAAAAATAAGCATTTGCAGTTTATAACGTAGCTATCCTTAAATGAAAACAATCTGCAAAGTTGTTAATCAAAAAAGTGCATGATAATAAAGATATTGTCTCTCAAAAGAGAGAGTCGATTCTGAATCGTCTTAACGAGTCGTCATATTTTCGAATCGTTTGCCTGTTACCGGTATACGTCACTGGGTAACACATTTGCATAATCGAAATACGAACAGAGTCTCACCTGCTTAAGAACACTTCCGCTAGTTAGTGTGTTTTCATCATGTTGAGAAGACACTGTGTTCAAGGATACCACAGAAATACAATTCAAACCTTTTGTTGTGTGCATGTCATTTTACCAAGCACTGATTCTCTAATCTTGGCTTTTATCTTCTTTGGCTTCTTCTATCTTCTTAATTTGGACTAACAAGCTCTCCGAACCGCAACCTGTAAGTATGACCAATACGTTATGTGTACATTTTCAATTGAGTGCTCAAAATATCAGTTTTTGTGCTAATAAGCTATGTGATGTACACCTAGTGCAGGTTTAGGTTTCCAGAATGAAAGAAAGATAAGTATAGTCTAATGCCCCAATTATACCATACAACTCACAGTGAAATTGCTGTTTATTTTGCTGCACCGGCAGTTATAGGGTTAATGCGGGAGAGGTTAGGTTAGGCTGGTGCACCTGTGATACTGTACTGCATTTCTGATCAAAAGTTAAGACAGAGTTGTTCTTCAAACATTACAGTAGACGTATTTTGGTATACAAACTGTATTGTTTCATCAGTTAGTCCATTATTGTTTTAAGTGTTCACAGTTTAGCAGCTAAGCTTTAGCTGTGGGCACGATTCACTTGCATAAGTGTTTTTGTATTTTATGTCATTATAAGAACGGATTGGAGAACTATATTATTGTTTTATGCAAAGGTGCTTTGTCAATGGTAGCGCTAGCTAACTTGCTTAAGGACTCCTCTCTGTGCAATCACAGCAGGTTTGGCCAGCTGACCAATCAGAGCAGAGTATGCTTATGGAAGGGAGGGGTTTGCTCCGAACTAGCTTAGAACGAATCGTTTCGAAATCATTGGCAAATGACTCTAATATTAAATGTATATTCTGAGAAAATTACAATGTTTTCTGACCTTAGATGCATTTAAACCTGTTGTAGGGGACTCCAATGCAACATTAGGACACTTTAAAATACCATATGACTTTTTAAGACATTTTTGTACTAAAAATCTAAACTTCTCCAAAAATTTCTCTCCCCACAAAATTGCTAAATTTTTCCAAAAAAGTCATGTAGTCTGAATAAGGAGAGAAATATGCACAGATCAAGTGAAAACAGAATAAGTTCTAAACATATGTCTAGAGGATGGACTTTTTCACTGGAGGACTTATTATTATGGATTATGGGTATTTTGACAGACACTTACAAACATGTAGCATTTCGCTTCGCAAGACTGGAGTCGTGTTGAGCACTTGTGGATTATTGTGATGTTTTATCAGCTGTTTAGACTCTGACTGGATCCATACACTGCAAAGGATCCATCAACCTCTTGGATGGCCTAAGGAAGCAAAACAATTTCAGCAAATGTTCATTTTTGGGTGAACTATTCCTCCCGGTTTTGTGCTCAACTGATAGTGTCAGGGCAGTCAAATCAACAATATTTAGTATCTTCTAAACTTCCAATCTAAGTAAGCCAAATACAACAGGAACCCAAACTCCATCAGACAGAGGCTAAGTAAATGATTTTTATTTTTGAGTGAAATGTATCTTTTGAAGAGACAAAAGTGTGTGCAGATATGCTTTGACACTCCATGTATTTAATTTTAGTTGGCACTTGGCAGTATACTATAAATGTAATGCTTTTTCAAGACTTGATCTAATTACATTCAGAATGAGAGTGATTTTAATTCAGCCAATTAATGAATGTGGGAGAGGTGGAGGGGCTGGGGTGGTGTGGAGGAGCCCAGGCAACAGCAAAACTAGGCCAGGCTGTCAGAAGAGTGATTTGGCGCATTAGACTCCTGGTGGGATGTCTTCTCTGAAATATGCAGCCACACACCCTACCTTTTTGTGGATAAGGCATACATTAGCAGGTACAGTAATCAAAGGCAGTTTAGCCTCAGACCATCCCCCAACTCATGCTTTTTACCCCACCCTATACATGCCCATAACCCGATGACGATAAATTTATTGGACACCCGTGTTGTGAAACAAGGGGAGTAATTAACAGCACAGACGGGAAACGTGCAATCACCTTGCAGGGCTTGGGCATCTGAGTATGTGGTCTCTTTCATTTTAATTAAAAGAACACCATGAGTACGCTACTGAAAAGGTACAAAGAAAGGTCAGTGTCTTAGCAAAGTATACGGTTTACACGGGCCGTCCCACTGAGTTCTGAGCTCACCGATTCAATGTGCCCCTCCCACATCTTAATGAGTTAACACAGTAATGAAGAAAGTCCTCTCACTGTTGTCAAATTCCATTCTGGACAAACTATTAAAGTGAAGGTATTGTGGTGCAATGGTTACAAAGTCATAAAACATTGTACAGCCCAGAAAAAAAAAAAAAAAAATAATAATAATAATCTAAATATTGATGTATATTACAATATATCCCACACAATAATGCTATTACAAATATTATGCAAAAGTGTACTGTGGTTCCTTGTGTGTTGCCTCCTCAAGCATAAATGATTTTTGTATTTTTTTTGTAATAGTTGCGTATGAGTCAATTATTCTGAGCAGTAAAGCTGCATTTCAGCACTGAGTCACTGTACAAACAACTCAACGTGATACTGGGAGAGAGAGAAAGAAAAAAAAAAAAAAACACTTGCAGGACCTGGAGGCTTTTTGTTATGAACATTGGGCAGCTTGACTGCTCAGAACAAACCACATGCATTGACGCTTGAGGAGCCAACACACAATATTAAGAATCAAACTATTATAAGCATTTTAACAGGATAATGTGTGTAAATTCATATCTTGTGGAGTGTATAAATCTATAAATGTTTTTGTCAAAAAAAAGTTTTTATATTATAATTATTTATTATTACAGATTATTATAATATCATATTTGTATATATATATTTAATACACACCAGGTCAAAGGTTTGATGTTTTTTTTTTTTTTTTTTTTTTTATGTCCACCAAGACTGCATTTATTTAATTAAAAATACAGTAAAACAGTAATGCTCTGGAAAAATATTACAATTAATATATATATATATATATATATATATATATATATATATATATATATATATATATATATATATATATATATATATATATATATATATATATATATATATATAATTATTTATTATTTATTTATTTATTTATTATTTTTTTTTTTTTTTTTAGCAACCATTACTCCGGTCTTCAGACTTTCATTATCCTTCAGAAAACATTCTAATATTCTGATTTGGTGCTGAATAATTATTGTTAATATTGCTTCTAATTATTATTAATGCTGAAAACAGTTATTTATGTTGTTTTGCTGTTTAATATTTTTTTGTGGAAATGATGATACTTTTTTCCAGAATTCTTTGATGAAATGGATATCTTTAATAACATTATAAATGCCTTTACTGTCACTTTTGATCAATTAAAGTATCCTTGCTAAATAAAAGTATTTAAAAAATCTTACTTTACACTAACAACTTTGAAATGGTAGTATACAATACCAGTATATATAATACATATAACAATACAATAATTTAAATAATTAATTTTTATTAATTAATTCAGATATACAGCATTCACACTGTCCACTAAGATCACACAGATATTAAGAGAGTGTTTGCAGTTCAGCAGTGTTTATAGCATCTCACCCTCATATTCTCTCACCTTCTCTGCGCACAAGGTCATTACAATCCCAATATAATGGTACGAGGTAATCAGAGGCCGTTGATGAAGAAAGCAACGGTAATGATATTTTATGTTTCTCTTTGCTTGCGTGTTAGAGTCATTAGCTTCATGTTGACATCATTCCATCAGGACCTATTGAAAGCTGGTTGGAAAATCAATAGGAATAAGATTAGCTGGTCGAGGTGGGGTTATGAGGTTAGTGGGCAATATGCAAGGTTCACAGAGCAACACCTGTGCTTTTTTTTTTTTGAACTTCAAAACACAAAGACAGATATGGTGGGGTGTAAACACAGTTGAGGGCTGGTAGTACATGCTGGATTACATCAGTGAGGCTGACTGGCCTTATCCATGACCAATAACCATTAGGATTTAGGCCGTGATGTAGCCGCTACACAGTGACCCTTAAAGTCCCATTACAGACACAATTTTTTTTGCCATAAATATGGATATTATAAAGTAGATTTTTAAATCATTCGTCTACAGTAAGTAACAGATCTATGATAATCTGTGGTTTAAACAGACTTGTTTAAAAGATATTACAAATCCATTCATAACAATCTTTTATGGAGAAATGAGGTATATAAAAAAATGTATGCCAGATCTGTTTAAGAACAAACTCTTCAAACATAAATAAAATTCACATAAACTCATGCACAAATAAGACTCTGATTTCTTAAGCCTCTTTCATGCAGACACACACACACACACACACACACACACACACACACACACACACACACACACACACACACAGGATAAAGTAATTGATTTTGAGGAAGGTCTGCTTATTTCCCATCTCCTGAAGTGCCACTTGAATTTTCTGTTGGGCATAACTACATTAGGGGTCAGAGGAGGGATGGGTAATGGTGATCTCCTCAACACTTCATTCTGTAGCCAAGAGTCTTTTCATTAAGTGTTTCTGGTAGTTAGCAGTGACTTTAAAGCTGCAAAATGGAATTACTTCGTCCCTCATTCTTTTAAGCAGAGCAAATGGATAATTTTAATGTGATGAAATAAAAAAGAAAAGATCCTAATGGTAATAAGAAATGCTGGGATATGGAGATTTGATCAATTTAACTGCCAATTTAGATGGACATTAACAAAGCAAGCACGGGTGACCCAAGCTGACCTTTGAAATGTGTCTAGCTTTATCAGTGATGACAAAAAAACAGCACTGAATTTAGCGCTGCTTCGCATTTTGAAGTACCAACCAAAGTTTTTCAAAGAAAACAGAGGCACAGTCTGCTCAGCATGGGGTATTTATTTATTTATTTTTCTTTTTTAGCTTAATGCAGCTAGTTGTGTCCTGTTTATACATTCTCTCGCTCTCTTTTTTATGACAGGCTTTAACAGTGAGAATGTTTCATTCACAAATGCCACTAAAATAAATGTCTTTAAATGTATTTAGAAGCAGATTTGTGAATAAAAAAAAAAGTCCTTGTGGGTTCTTAAAATATAAAAATATTTAATAATTATCATATTAAGAGTTTAAAGTTAGAGAATGGAAAAACAGGAATCACAATACTTCAAAAGGCTTTGCTTTCATTAAATAAATATAAGTGTAAATAAAATAAATATTGCCAGTTTAGTGAATTTATGAATTTCTTTCAAAAAGTCGTGAAGTCGTGGCCTAGTGGTTAGAGAGTTTGACTCCTAATCCTAAGGTTGTGGGTTCGAGTCTCGGGCTGGCAATGCCATGAATGAGGTTCCCTTGAGCAAGGCACCGAACCCCCAACTGCTCCCCCGGGCGCCGCAGCATAAAAGGCCGCCCACTGCGCCGTGTGTGTGCACTTTGGATGGGTTAAATGCAGAGCACAAATTCTGAGTATGGGTCACCATACTTGGCTGTATGTCACATCACTTTCACTTCACTTCTTCACTGATAAAATAGATAGCATATTACTATAAAAGATGTAGACTCCATAGCGTCTTGTAATTCAGCTTCATTCATTGCACCCAAAGAAAAACTGCAGTGCTTCACAACTATAGGACAGAAAGATCTAAATAAACTTATTACTGCATCTAAACCAACAACATGTTTATTAGATCCTGTACCCACTAAATAACTGAAAGAGTTGTTACCTGTAGCAGAAGAACCGCTTCTCAATATTATTAACTCGTCTTTATAGCTAGGTCATGTCCCAAAGCTATTCATGCTGGCGGTTATTAAGCCTGTTATTAAGGAACCACAACTAGATCCTAGTAAACTGTCAAATTACAAACCCATTTCATATATTCCGTTTATGTCTAATTTTTTAGAAAAAGTTGTGTCTGCTCAACTGGGCTCCTTCCTGTGCAAAAAAAAAAAAAAAAAAAAAAAAAAATAGATATCTATGAAGATTTTCAGTCTGGTTTCAGGTCCCATTATAGCACAGAAACTGCACTTGTTAAAATTACAAATGACTAGCTTCTTGCATCAGGCAAGGGCTGCATCTCATTTCTAGTTTTACTTGACCTTAGTGCTGCGGTCGACACTATAGATCATGACATACTCATGGATCAATTACAAAACTATACAGGTATTCAAGGGGAGACTTTAAGATGGTATAGATCCTACCTTTCTGATTGCTATCACTTTGTCTATTTAAATGGGGAATCATCTCAAATTAATCCAGTACAGTATGGAGTGCCACAAGGATCTGTCCTAGGCCCTCTGCTATTTTTAATATACACGTTTCCCCTTGGTAATATTATAAGAAAATAAGGAATAAGGATTGTTATGCTGATGATACTCAGCTATATATTTCAACAAGACCAGACTAAACTTCTAAATGATCTAAGCTAACAGAGTGTGTTAAAAATGTAAAAGACTGGATGACCAATAATTTTCCCCTATTAAATTCGAATAAGACTTAGATATTACTTATTGGACCAAAAACAGTACACAGAATCTAGTTTATTACAATTTGCATCTAGACAGATTTACTGTTTGGCAAACATTGCCAAGTTACGGAACTTGCTACCTTTTTCTGATGCAGAAAAGCTAGTTCATGCATTCATAACCCTTAGACTGGACTACTGTAATGCACTGCTAGGTGGTTGTCCTGCATCTTCAATAAACAAGCTACAGGTAGTCCAAAACCAATTTTAAATTCTCTGCACTGACTACATATTAAGTTACGTGTCAGTTACAAAAGATTACTACTTACTTTTAAGGCCCTAAATGGTTTAGCTCCTGCATACCTAACTAGTCTTCTATTACACTACAATCCATCCTGCTCCCAATAGTCACAAATCTCTGGATTCTTGGTAGTTCCTAGGATAGTAAAGTCCACTAAAGGAGATAGAGCTTTTTCACATTTGGCTCCCAAACTCTGGAATAGCCTTACTGATAATGTTCGGGGTTCAGATGCACTCTCTCTGTTTAAATCTAGATTAAAGACATGTCTCTTTAGCCAAGCATTCACATAATGTATCTCATAATCTTGTACTTCAATTACGTCTGATCAAATGCACATTTTCATTCTTTTGTTTGGGTTGAACCCATCATTTTTTACTTAGTTGGAACAGCAGCTATGCTAATTTTTCTCTAGTAACTAGGAATTACATAAGCTTTAGTCGGGATCCAGCCCTTACAAAGACTTGAGATGACCGAACACCTGAAAAGAAATGATGCCAACCCCCCAGAGGACCTCAGATGATGCCAACACTCAGATAACATACAAAACTACCAAATTTTGCTATAATTGACATCAACTTGAGATAGTCACCACTGATAAGCAATTACTAAATATAATGTAGAATCTTTAATTTTCTGTAAAGCTGCTTTGCAACAATTTGCATTGTGAAAAGCGCTATACAAATACATTTGAATTGAACTGAATTGAACTGAATATACACAGTTTGAAGCAGAACTATTCAAATAACTAGTGTACTTATTAATGGAAAACTTTATTAAGGAAACATACTTTGTTTCATACATTTTCATTGCGTCCCTTAAGTTGATTTAAAAAAATTTCAACTTAGAAGCACATGTGCTCCTTGGCAAAAACATAAGCATCAAACCCTGTACGACTGATTTGCTATTCAAAGTAACCGGATAAATCGCCAGACAGGAAGCAGTAGTGGACCTACCTATTTTTGTGTGTAATTGGCCATATTGTCTCAGGAGTTAATTGGTTTCTCAGAGTCCAGGTAGTTACTAAATGTTTTGGCAGCATTAGAACCTCAGCACTTTTCCATTAATGGCGCGTGAAATGAAATGTTTGATACTGCAAATAAAATCAGTGATATTCAAGGATGTTATGGTAGGTAATGCGTTGAAACAGCCATTTAATGGGTCCTGGAAGATTGGGGTAGTGTCAGCTGGAACCGCCAGGCCCTCTCCTGACATTGCTAGTTGCCTCTTCATTCTCTTAACGACTGTCTGCTCTGATTACACAGCCATCCACAAGCTTAAAAACTACAGAGACATGCTCTATTAGTAGTCCAATTAGAGTCATTAGCATATTCAGCCTTCATTCTGCCCCGCTGAATGTTTGACTCTACGCAAGGAGCTGTGAGAAATCCAAGCCACTCTAATGACCAGCTTAAAAGATTCATCCCTTCAGCTCCTGTGGCCATGTTTATCAACTTCAGCAAAACATTTTGTTCCACCAAATTGGCTGTTAATATATTTAAAAGCATCTCTGATATTCCTCCAAGTGACCTTGTTTTTAAAACTAGGATCTTTTTGGTGCTGATTCACGCATTCTGAACAACAGCTGGCTCCCGATTGGCCTCTACCTGTGAATCATACACGTGATTAGGGGTGTGCGATATGACGATTTTTGATTGTAGACGATAAAAATGTCTCCATGATCTGCTTTTGAAGAAATATCGTAGTATTGTGCTACAGCGCACATTCTATCAGCTGCAATTCTGGTGCCTCCATCTCAATATACTGTACAACGCAACATGCATTCACATCAGTGTTAACTCAGCGGTAGAGTTACTCTCACAGAACACTGCACTTTTTCGCAATCATAAAAGTACATTATTTGTATCTGGTTTAAAGCCTCACCGGTTAAACATTTAATTCATGTGCTGTTCTGAAGTGTGCTTTCTCTGAGGGTG
Organism: Cyprinus carpio; assembly: GCF_018340385.1. NCBI lineage: Eukaryota > Metazoa > Chordata > Actinopteri > Cypriniformes > Cyprinidae > Cyprinus > Cyprinus carpio. Next base: position 15,294,871 of record NC_056614.1, on the reverse strand, counting down.
TACCCGAAGCGAGCGCACTAAAAAGCCTGTTAAACAGCACCTGATTATTGGACTAAATTATCTTTTGAGCTAATACTGTCAAAACACACAAGATTTACATATAGACATATACATATAGTTGGTTATGTCTAAAATTAAAGCAAACAGTTGAGAGAAAAATGGATGCTTGCAGCTCTTAAAGAGACAGTACTCAACATGCTGCCGACTAAAGGGATAGTTCACCCTAAAATTTAATTTCTGTCATTATTTACTCACATGTTGTCCCAAACCTGTAGCTATTACTATTATTATTATTTTTTCTTGTGCTGAACACAAAATAATATATTTTGAAGAATGTCGGTAACCAAACAGTAGCTGGTCCATACTGACTTTGGAAGTCACTGTGGACTAGCAACTGTTTGGTTTTCCACGTTCCTCAAAGTAACTATTATGTTCAGCAGAAGAAAGAAACTCATTCAGGTTTAAAACAACTTTTGAGTGAGTAAATGATGATATAAAAATAAAACACTGTGACAAAATTGACAGACAGATGACATAATTTTTATTTTTGGGTGAAATATTGCTTTAATGTTAATCAACAAAACACAAAGAGAAAAATCACTCACTACTCTTGACTGAAAAACTTTAATACAGTTGCATTAATAGGAATCAGTCTATATAGTGTTTATTTTCTTATATTTCTTCATTCAGTTTCTTGAATGCTCCTGCTAAATACATCTACTGCACCTAAAATAAAACGTTTGTTTTCTTTGTATATCATGTGTATTTGTAATGTCTATCTTTGTTCTTTTTTTTTTAATAACAAAGATAAAATAATGACAAAGATTTTTATCTTCGCCCACTTTAGCTTAAATATCCACCATTCTTTTATATATTTTGTTACCTTGAAAGGCTATGTCTTTATAATAGGGAAATTAGTTTGGCTGTAATGCTCAGAAAACTTGCAAAATAGTAATACCAACATGATAAAGATTTGTGATATTTCTGAAAAAAAATGTGATATGATATTTTTGCCATATCGCCCACCCGTATGTGCAATATCACATATTCTCGATGTGTGTGTGTATGTGTGTGTGTGTGTATGCGTATATATAGTGATGTTCGATTGTCTTTCATACAATGACACCCACCAATGTTACATAACCCATAACACATCAGCCAACTCTCTTGTTATTTTGCATCCAAAGTGTGCATCTAGTAATTGTCCATTTTCCTCATGTGTGAAACTTTATTTCACATTAGCCGGTGACAGTTTTGACATTGATAAATTACATTGGTGTTGCCAGGCTGTGTGTGGGGGGGATGACTGACAGGTTTTAATGAGAGCAGCAGTGTGACAGTGTCAGGTGCTGATGGAAATGAGGCCTAGTTTTACCTTTGCAAAGGTTATGTCCTTTTTTCTTAACAACGCAGTTAACTATTGATGATAAGAGCTTACCTGACAATCATATCGGCTTAATTGATTTTTTCCTTTTTTGAACTAGTTTGAATTTACACATCACATATTTTGCTTTCAGCAGTCATATCTCCTTTGCAAGACTGCAAGAAAGAGGGGCCGCATTGTGTGAATAAAAATCCTTGTTTCTTCTTCATTTTTATCTTTTCACATCATACAGTGTGTTAACAAGGAGATGAAGAAATGCAGTCAGCTCTAAGTAACACTAAAGTGCCACCGTTGTGACACTAAAAGGCTAAGACAGTAATATATGGCTTCTTTTCCCTCTTTTTACAGTGATCCGGGTGTGACAAGGCATGACAATTACCCCTCTCTCAAGCGATAATCTAATTATATCAAACATAGGCACTCAATCAAATTATTGTGCTCTGTGGCTACATAACACAGCAACATTAATGCAATTTGTGGGGAGCTGGGATGACTAAAGCAGTATGTATTAACAAAACGTAATGGGACTCCCATAGGTAAATGAATATGCTAACAAGCGGCAAGGTTGCTGCTAAATCTAATATCTTTGAGCTATTCAATTCCAAACCATCCCTTGTAAATCAATTAACTAAGATAGCTGATGCATCTATCAATTATCGATGAGAAAAATAGATAAGCAAATATGAGAAACGTCTGTGTAACATACATATTCACATTAACAAAGATACACAGCGGGTAAAATAAGTATTGAACAAATCACCATTTTTCTCAGTAAATATATTTCTAAAGGTGTGAAACAATTGTACATGCTAATTCCAGGTCTTTCTGAAGCTCTCCACAAGTGGTCCTTGGATCTTGGACAACTCTTCTGATAATTCTTTTCACTCCTTTGTCAGAAATCTTGCAAGGAGCACCTGGTCGTGGCCGGTTTATGGTGAAATTATGTTCTTTCCACTTCCGGATTATGGCCCCAACAGTGCTCACTGGAACATTCAGAAGTATACAAATCCTTTGACTCCTAAACCTAAGGTTGTGGGTTCGAGTCTCGGGGCGGCAATACCACAACTGAGGTGCCCTTGAGCAAGGCACCAAACCTCCAACTGCTCCCCGGGCACCGCAGCATAAATGGCTGTCCACTGCTCCGGGTGTGTGTTCACGGTGTGCGTGTGTTCACTGCTGTGTGTGTGCACTTTGGATGGGTTAAATGCAGAGCACGAATTCTGAGTATGGGTCACCATACTTGGCTGTATGTCACGTCACTTTCATTCTCACTTCCTTTCTGTAACCAATGCCATCAGTATGTTTTGCAACATTAAGTTTCTGAAGGTCTTGAGAAAGCTCTTTACTTTTACCCATCATGAAATGTTTCCTTACATTTACATTTAGACATATTGCAGATGCTTTTATTCAAAATTGGGGAATATATAAAGCGATTCTTCTTAAAGAGGCAATCAGCCACAGAAAGTGCTTGTAATACCAAGTTTTAGGCATTGTTCAGATACAAGCTAGAAAGAGAAGGAATACATAAAGAGGAAGACAAAGTTTTTTTCTTTTCTTTTCTTTTTCTTTTTTTTTTTAAATTTAGGATAAAGTTAAGTAGCATCGAAAGAGATGAGTTTTCAGCTGTTGCTTGAAAATTGTCAGGGATTCAACATTCCGGATATTCAATTCAATTCAATTCAAATTTATTTGTATAGCCATTATTACGATACAAATCATTGCAAAGCAACTTTACAGAAAATTAAGTTTCTACAATTTTTAGTAGTAGCTTATCAGTGGTGACTGTCAGTTTATGTGCATACGGCAGAAATGTTCGGAAAAATCAATTAAAGACGTAAACAAACAGACGATGACCATTATTAACAGCAATTGTTATATGATGCAATCAAACTTATAGCAAGTTTTGGTAGTTCTGTATGTTGTTTCAGGGTTTTTCATCTGAGGTCCTCTGAGGGGTTGCCATCATCTCTTCTCAGGTGTTCTGGATCCAGACTGAAGCTTGTGTAAATCCTAGTTACATCCCATGGCAAAACAGAGAAACAATAGGATAGGGGTGGGAAGATCATTCCACCAGCCAGGAATGGTGAACGAGAATGTTATGGAAATTAATTTTGAGCTATTCTCTGTGATGGTACCAGGAGACCTCTCTTATTAGCGGATCTCAGACTTCTGGAGGGGATGTAGATTCGCAGTAGTGAGTGGAAATAGGCGGGTGCTGAACCTGTGGCTTGATGCGAGCTGCAATTGGTAGCCAGTGCAAGGAGATAAAGAGAGGTGTAACATGCGCTCTTTTGGGCTTGTTTAAGATCAGCAGTGCCACTGCATTCTTAATCATTTGTAGAGGTTTGATTGTGCTTAATGGACGCCCAACCAGAAGAGCATTGCAGTAGTCCAGCCTAGAAATGACAAGGGCCTGGACAAGAAGTTGGTGTCTTGGCTTTCCATGCCTTTCTGCACCTCCCTTTCTTCATGCGGTCAATACTTTTTACCTGTATCATTTTACTTTATTACACAGAACTTAATTTTTGAACTTATTTGTTTTGCTTTCTTTGTATGCATGGATTACTTGGATTGTTACCGACATCTGGTGAAAATGTCATTTCAACATTTAGAAATATATATACTGAGAAAAATGGTGATGTGTTCAATACTTATTTTACCCGCTGTATACATCTTACTTATTGCTTATAAAAATGCATAATATTTTATATAAATATATAATTATATTAGTGCTGTCAAACGATTAACTGTGATTAATCGAGTCCATAATAAAAGCTTTTGTTTACAAAATATATGTGTGTATACTATGTATATTTATTATGTATATATAAATACAAACACATGCATGTTTATATTTAAGTAAAATATGTTATGTTTATATATTAAATATATTTATATATAATATAAAATATAAGAATATATAAAGGTATAAACTTAAATATTTTCAATATATATATTGTATGTGTGTGTATTTGTATCTACACAATATACACAGTACACATATATAATGCAAACAGAAACTTTTATTTTGGATGTAAAATATCCGAACGATGATTAATCATTTGACACCAATAAATTATATAAATATTTAACTTATAATTATATTAATATATTTAAATAATTTTAAGACACAAACACACATACTTTTTATTAATACAATTAATAAAAAAAAATTAAAATATACAACATTATTGAAAATATAGCATTAGTTCGGCTTGTTGTCTTAAATATGGTCTCAGTCATGGTTTTTATTTCCACAGTCCACTGTAAGGAAGCCTACACATTAGAGTAATATATGAATTTTCCCATAAGGCCATTTTAGATGATTTAATAGTATAAATAGTGCTCAGTACATGACTTGGATATTGATACAAATGGGCGTCCCCAAGGATAAATGTATCTCCTATAAAATCCGCAGTAATTGTATGCATATTCTCAGGGTTAAAATATGTTTTTAAGCGAACACATATTTTACCAAATCACACTCTTTTCGGAGAGGTTTGAACTGTTGAACCTGCAACATAAACGCTGGCGCAAATTATTATAAAGCACTAACAGCCTGGTGGACCAAGGTTATCCTTCCACATTGCAACCATGGATCATAGTGAAGATGCCTTCCAGTGTAGCTTGATGGCCTGATGAGGGCTTAGAATAATAGAATATGTCAAGCGGGTTGAAGTATACAATGCTTTGAAATTGAATGTCTGGACATATCCCGCACCCTCACACATGTTTCATCGTCTGATATGCAATATCAAAAGCATTGCATTTGCCTTGACTTGGTGTGAAAAAATGCTGGCTTTGCAGAAAATCTCCTTCTAAAACAGAAGTCAACCTCATAGAAAACCTCAAGGGCAAGACCTGTAGTTGTGATATATTTCCATTCTGTCTCTTGTTTATGTGAGAGCTGTATCATTGCAGGTACTCCTTTTGTTCTGTACTGTGATTTGTAGAAGCAGAGGGAAAAACTACCATTTGTGAAGGATATGGTATATTAATATACTATAGGCACCATAGAATGACTCATCTGCCAAAGTCTTTTGAAGCTATACAGTAGCTTTATGTGAAGAACAAATTGAATTTTAAGTCATTATTCACTGATGATCTTCCAATCCAGGGAGCTGTTAACAGCTGTAATCAAGTTATTGAGGATTGAACTCGAGAGCCGAATCAGTTTAATAAGAAAACGAATCATTCACACTGGTTGCTGAACCAAATCCACAGATTCGCTGAGAAGATTCAACTCGAATGAGTTCAAGAATTGTGCTACTTCTATCGTAGTGCAGATAGAAAGTTTTTAGGAAATAAAGCCTTTAATTTTAGTGTGTTCCTTGCACAAAACATTCATCTAGGACTGCAAAAGACTGCAATATAGCATACGAGTCATATGAGTCATATGTACCACTTTGATACAGCTTTTACATTCTCTTTAAAGCTTAAATGCTTCAGTTCTCATTCACCGTACATACACAGTTTAAAAAAAAGCTGTAAATAGAAAACTATGGAGTACATTTTACAAGAATACACTATTTAAGTCTTATGTTTAATTCAGTCTCTTACTCTTACATTTGATTGTACTTATTTGTGACATTTGCTAGCAATTTCTGAGTGAAAAGTAAATTCTTAAACTCTACACAAAATTATAAATTTTATTTTTTGTACACACATAGGTTTGTTTTAGCTTTCTGTAAAATATTAAGCAACACAACTGTTTTCAACTTTGCTAATAAAAATAAATGTTTTTGATAGAATATAAGTATGATTTCTAAAGGATCATGTGACACTGAAGACTGTGTAATAGCTGCTGTAAACCCATCTGTCATTTCAGTAATAAAATTATTTTATTCATTAAATAAAAAAATTAAAAAAAAATAAAAATAAAATCAAACAATAAAAATTATTTCACAATATTACAAAAAAAAATAATATTTTTTTTTAATCATTTATTCACCTTCATATCATTTTAATCCTGTATATACCTAATTATACAAAGAAAAGTTTCAATGAAAAATCATAAATGGAAATTAAATTAAATAAGGCTCTTGAACCAAAAAGGTACTGAAATTGTAATTTAAGCTAGTGATTTTTTTTTTTAACTGCTATCACATACTGTACTAGTTTGCACTCTTATTACACTTACTGTATGTCATGTGTTATGGATAGCATGTCAGTGGTGCTTTGAAAAAGCCCTGTCATTTAACCTATGGTAAATCTCTCAGAAATAGCCCTCCATGCTATTTCCCTCCCATCTTATGACTATATAAAGCCCTCATATTAAAGGCACCACAAGGTCTAACATTAATTTGGTTTATGTTTGACAAGAAAAAGCTCTCCTGCCTATGAGGGCACATTCTAAGACCTTTTCACTTCCTTGGATTTGTCAGTCATTTATGATTGAGCTGCTCCATGATTTGACGGAATAAAAGAATGTGTATATTTGATTGTTTACCCCTCTCTATAAAACGGTGTGGGGAACATTAAATAAGGAACGAACATTATTCACCATACATCATTCCCGCTTTATGGTAATGACATTTTTAGAATATGTTTTTAGCCATTTCCCAATAGTTTAATAATATATTACACTTATGTATAATTTATAAGTGACCTTCAGAAAATAAAAATAAAAAAAGAATTTCTTTGAAAATACCAGTTATAAACAGCCTCTCATAAAATACATACATGCACATTATCGTCTTTATAAAAGAGATTTTCACTGGCTAGATTGTCTAATGCCTGTTGATCTAGCAGGCTTTGCTTTCTGACTACATACAGTGACATTGTATTCATACATATACTGTCATTTACATAGCCACAGTGAAAAGACAATCCACAGAGACAGCGGAATATAGTGTATTATCATTTGCTTTATTTGTTGGATTCTTGTTTGTGTGTATTGTGCTTACATGTATTTGCCCCCTGTATTTCTGTAAGATTGAAGCAGGAATTGTTCTGTCCTGAAAAGATTACATGTCTCCCGCTTGTATTAGCTAGTAAACATGCAGGCGGTGATGCCGCAATGAGTCTGTTCTCTGTGATAAATATTCACTTGCTGATGACTGGCTCCGATAACCGATGTGTCTCCTGAGGTTATCTGCTGGGCTGTCACATTAGGATATTTTTATCACTATTTATCTTTTATCAGTTTGGCTAGTGGCTACCTATAGAAATCACAGAAAGAACAGGATTTTTTCCCCCCCGGAGTTAAGCCGTAGTGGAGGGAATCCATGCGACTTGACATAACCTTTGAGTATCTCAGTGAAATGATTACGCATTGCATTTCCCCAAGCTGCGTATTGGATAAATGTTAATAGTGAATTTTGAGAGCAGAGTAAATATAGTAATGAAAGCTCTCCATCAAAGCATGTCCGCTATTGTTTGGTTGTATTAAGGAAATGTCAATGGCACCAACGTAAAACCCCTTAATAATGTCAATATTCATCTACACATAGTCCTGTAAACCACAAACAGGTCACAGCATTTTCATTTTACCCACAAGCCGTCTAGGAATCTAGGAAAACCTGTATCTGTGGATTATCCGTTATGGAGAATAAGTGGATGAAGAACACATTCAGATATCAAAAAAAGTCTTTGTCATCACCCACACATGGGTTATACAATAAAGCCCTAATTAATGAAACACTCTAGTTGAATTTAAATCGTCTCATCCGGCGGGTTTGTGGGCAACATTGCAGATTTATTCTCTCCTCCATCCCTCTTTGGCAATTAGGCCTGTGAAGGTGGGACCCCCTTTGAAAGAGGCTTTTGGATTAATCATATTATCTGTTGCTTCTGAAACACGAAGCCTTCTTGACCTCCCCTTCCATAAGAATCCATTATCTTAAACTATCACCGTAATCCTGGCTTTAGGAGGGGGAGCGAGGGAAGGTAGAATCAAGCCTAATAGATAGCAAATAAGATTAATCTATGATCTAAGTGCCGATTACACTTGGACCTGCCCTTGAATACTCAGGTGTAACCTTGAGATCTGCATCCATCGCGGGCCAGCAATTGGATTGAAAGTCCCCGAAGGGCCTTACGAAGGGGGAGAGGGCCTTTGGCAGGACCTTACCCCAGAGAGATCAAAGGCCAAGCAGCTTAACCCCCACAAAACCTAAAGGTGTTAAACATCTTCAACTAATGGCAAAACACAGCTCCATCCGAGATAAGTTCATCTCCCCCATAATGTTTCTTCTCTCTATATTGCTATTATAGAAATAAGCATGATCAAACACACTGCATACAACTATATATTTGATAGCTAATAATTATAGGTACAAAAGGGGATTGACCAAACCGAACTGATCTGCTCACACTAGAAGCTGTCAATTCACAAGTTTTTTTAATGTTTAATTGTCATTAAATAGCAGTATTTAAGTATTTTCAGAATTATTAATGTTAACACCAGCGCACGACTGCAGGTCAGTGGCTAAAACACAAAAAATAACTAATAACAATATATTAACATAACATAACAACATATAACATAACAACATAACATAATGCAACGCAATGCAATGTAACATAACATAACGTAACGTAACATAACATAACATATATTCTGTCATTATTTATTAATATATATATATTTCATACTAAGTCTACTTCAAATCAGTTAACATATTTATTAAAATATCGGTAACACTTTACTTTACAGTCCTGTTCCTCATGTACATACTATGTATTTATTTTAGTAATTACAATAACTATGTAATAACTAGGTACTAACCCTGAACCTACCCCTAAACCTAACCCTACCCCATGTAGTTACCTTGTATTACCAGAACTTTCTTAGATAAATACACTGTAAGTACACTATAAGTACATATAAGTGCACGTACTGTAAAATAAAGTGCAACCAAAATATCACTTAAGACTTACTGATGTAAAATTATAATAAAACTTTATTTGGAATAGTTCTTTATTGCACAATGCACATATCACTATTAATAAAAATCGTATGATCCCTGTATAATATCAGTCTTTAAATGCAAGATATTCAAAGTGTACCTGAAGTATACTTGCAATAGTTCCACTTTAGCACCATCACGTATACTTAAGTATATCTTTAGTTGGACTTCAGCACTACTTCCGCACAATTAAAGTTAAGCACAAAATTAGTTGTTCCAATTTAGCAGACTTTAAGTATACCAGTTTAGTATACCAAATAAACACACATAAATATGTAAATGCGCTTATAGTATACTTAGCACAACATAAATGTATTTCAATACATATTTAATTTTTTTATTTTTTATTTTTTCACTAGGATCAACAGTTAAAACAAATACAAATTAACTACTAATAATATAATATAATATAATATAATATAATATAATATAATATAATATAATATAATATAATATAATATAATAATAATATAAGATAATATAATATAATATAATCAATTGACAGCCCTAATTTTTATTTTGTATAATTAGCTTACTTTAAGTGATGATTCTTAGCTCCACAATTTGGCTTACTGTCCTACACTAAATAATTGTCCCGAAATTGTCTCTGTGTTTAACATATGGAGATCAATAGTTAGTGGGTGTCTCTCATTCAAAGTTCAAATCTTCCTTTCTCTTGAGTCCTTCAATGCACCCAGACCTTCGGATCGATGCTCTCTTCAGTTTGACTCTGAAGCTGACTATTTGATTAATCTGCTTGGGCAGTCGGCAAGGAGGGCCGCCACACCACGGCAGACAGTTTCATGCCATTAGGATGGCTGGAGTAATGAAATTTCATTTAATTTGTCAGGAAGACAGTGCTAATGTTAAAAAGCTTTTGGATAATAAAAAAGTCGGGCGAGATCTGAGGGAAAGCTTTAAGCAATTACTCCAAGTGTCTCGGGTCCAGGCGTTAGAATATTTACATTACTGTCATGGAGGTCTTAAGAGTAATTAAATTAGTGCGGCGCTTAAGTTCTTTATTTCACAGGTTTTCTCCCCTCTCTTGAATGTATATTAACTGTGCTCACTTTGACTAACATACAGAGACAAAGGCTTTGTCTCCATGTGATAAATTTCATTGGCACAGAGGGTTACTTAAATGGAAGGGCCGTTCATTATGCATCCAGTGTGCAAATGACTGACATAGCTGTTAGCTGTAAATCAACCATTATAAAATATAAGACTTTCTTAAATACATAAGTTGAAGCTATTTTGTAGTTATTTACCCATGTAGCATGCTGTATTCTTCATAAGTATAAATGTATGGCAAATTATTATTTTATTCAACTTTCAAAAAGGATTTAACAGGTAAAGTATCAATTACATGCTTCTTGTGATAAATACAGCGACAACATATGGCTCCGTACCGAGTTTACACCTCATAACAGAAGCTCTCGGGCTGTTAAAGAGGTCTTGGGAACAAAATAACGATAAATCGGAGGATTGGTGCATAAAACCTGACATCTCTATCAGGGTATATCAGCATCCTTCCCCACTCCATACTGGCCTCTCAAAGATAGATGAGTGAAATGGCCTGGAAATGTATCTGACCGCTGGCTTACTCTAATGAATAACCTCCACTTTAGGTCTTGCAATGTAAGCAGAAAGTCCACCTCACAAGCGCTCTGAGGCCCTGTCATGAATCTAACCCGACAGCCGACATAATATCAGGGCGACAACACTTGTATGACTTCCATTTTCTTTGCTTTCTATTGATTTTCACTTAATAACTGGGGGGAAATACTAAACGTCTGTGCTGAGTACCTAATAAATCCTGTCTGAGCTTTTTTATTGAGGAGAATTTAATAAAAGCAGCAGGCGAGGCATGGGGATTTGTCTCTGGCTTGAGAGGACAAAAAAAGAACAGGGAAAGATAGGAGAGGAGAGGAGTGGTGTAAAGAACGAGGTGTGGAAACCGTGAGACCACGTCCTCATTAACTCACTTTGTATCACTGAGAGATCTTAAGTGCTGTATAGCACAATTTGCCAAAGGTCAAACGACCTCTCTTGGCACGTGTTTGATATTATCTCGGGAAGGTACACATGCTGTTCACAACAAACACAACGCATTAAGCTAACCTTGTCATCAAACTGCGTGATGTTATAATACAGCAGTACACTGTTAAAAAAAATGGAGTATGTTTTTCAAGAAAATACTTTTTCAGTTTTTAATAGTTTGTGAAATTTACTAGCATTTTCTAAGTGATTGTTTTTTTTTTTTTTTATGTCAAATTATTTTCAGTGTAGTCTCTTGTACAGTATAAAAATATATTTTCATGCTGCTACATCCATTAGACTGAAGATTCCCTGGTGATGATTCCAAACCACAAATATGCTTTGGAACTATACAAATCAAAACAAATGTGACTTTTTTTTTTTCTTCTGTAATGCCATTACAGTATGTATTCTGTAGTGCTATTAATGATGAGTTTTCAGGTTGTTATAAATGGGGGGTGGGGGGTGGGGGGAAAGTAAACAATCCAGGAATAAATCTTCCTGCCCTTGGGTATTAGGAGTTAACATACTGCATACTTTGTATCTCTCTAGTTTAATTTACTTAGGAACAAACACATAATGAGCAATGTCTGCCTTGACCATGTCACAATTAGAAACCAATATAATAGGTCTTCATTAGGAGATGCTTCACCCCCAGGTGTTCCCGAGCTCAACTGAGCACCACATGTATTTAAAATAAATAAATATAAAAATACATAAATAAACCTGGTCTTATATTTGGAAAACTTGATGTCTATGGCAAAATGTTAGACATTTAAATCCTCTACAAATGTCCTTTAAGTTGTATTAAAAAAGAACACAGTGTATACTGAATAAAGCGGAATACTATTTTAAAAATAAATCAATAAATTAGAATATGAAACGCATTATGCTACATGACACATAGCCACATCACGTCGGATGCACAATTCAGCAAGCAGTCTGTACTTATCATATTTAAATAAAACTATTTATTGTACTTTATTATTCATGTACTATTTTACTCCATTTATTTGTAAAATTGTGGCAGTCTGAATACCGAATATAATAAAAAGGTCTACTGAAATGACTTCCAGTTCAACTACTTACAATAGAAAAATGTGTATACTAAAAATCTTAGCAAAGGTAAAGTAGTCAGTCATCTAGATTATATATGCATAATATATAACACACACACATACAATAAAATACAGAAATATTAAAAGATAGTTATGTCTCTAACTATAACTATATACTGTGCTTGATCTAATGCTTTCCAGAAGGGAGAATGTGTGACATTCATGACCATACATGATTGTGATGTATTTAACTCATTTTAATTGTAACTCAATAAACAGCTGTATATTGAATGTCACTATGTAAGCCAAGTTGGAGCACTTTGAAAACATTAGCATGTGTTAGCAAGCATCATCATTAACAGATCCAATGTTCTCGCTAAAATCAAACTTAGCTACATGAGGGCAAAACTCGAATCTAATGGTTAGGTGATAATTACAATAAAAATAACCTAAGGTGTTCCTGACTTCACAGTATAAACCAGTGACAACCTACGAAACCGCATGACATAGCTAACATTGGCCTTATGGCCTTATAACGATGCAAATAGCAATAGAAAGGTGGTTGTTTCTCCACACGCCTGCCAAATACCGGAGGAAATATGTGTTTGAACAGAAATGTCACCTCTCATATTTCCTAGACTTCCCTCTCCTTTAGCATTTCAGGCCTTTGTTTGTTTGGCTCTGGCTGAGCTGAGATCAATAGCAATAATTCAACTCGCAATTAGCAGCTCATCCGCTGTAATAGCACATCGCTGGTGCTAAGCAGAGAGACCTTTGGAAAAGATTTAGGCCCACTAAATAGAGGTTTCATGTTCTCTTTTTTCATCTGCTTCATTCTTTGCCAATAATTTACAAGTGTACCTGTGGGTATGCTGACCAACAGTACTACATTCTTAATGGTGTGAGACCACTTTTGGATCAATGTGCTCTTGATGATTTCAGGAAATGATAAAATATTATTTGGGCTTCTTTACACACTGATTAAAAAAAATAAAAAAAATCAGATACATGGTCAAGACAATGCTTAAATATCTGAAAAATTTAGACTCCTTTATACAGATGTTCTACTTCTACTACAGTAAAAGATGGATCACATGATTATCTGATTTTATCCAAAGTTCATGCGAATTTAGCACTGCTGCCATTAAAGCATTATTTTTATCAAAGTTTTAGTGCAAGGGATCAAGTATCATTTTGCAACCTTTGGATCTCTTTAACCTTAGCAAGCAGGTTTATACTGTAGTGTCAACCACTAGATAAAATCATATTTATCAGCATATTTGCTGTGCCTTAGTAACTGAAGTCATTGAACATCAAGTAATTTATTTCCATGTTTAATTAAAACAAATTCTAGATTTTTAATGTTTTGGATTATATATATTTTAATAGGATGTTAAACAGAAGAGATCTTTTGATGTTGTAAATTTTACTCTGCATTTCCATGAAATAGCCTAGTATTTTAATACAAACAGTAACTGAAACATTCTGCATTCTAGTAAATGAACCTTGGAGAAGTCTAAAAACCAAAATACTTCCTGTGTTATGAGGCCTTTCTTTGTGAAAACATGCACCGAAAGGTTTCATGAGACATTTTTAGCTGTTTGTTCCTCATTTATTAGATGCTAAATCATTCCTCCTGAAGCCAGTTCAATATAACTGTATTTCACCTTCCTTGGCTTCAAGGAAAACACTGCGTGTCTTATTAAAAGCGTGTTGTCTGATTGGTTTCCAGCGGCACCACTGAATATGCTGAGATCATCAATCTTCAATGCAGGACTGATTTGCATAAAATATACATTTATTCATTAGACAGATCAAGTCTCAGCCATAGAGGATGAACAGTATTTTGCATGTGGCACACTTACACTGAAATAAAACTAGCCTATAAATATTACATTTTGGGAGGAGAAATTAGAAACAGGCTTTAGAGTAAAAATCCAATACTTGGTTAGATATTTGAATTTCATTTTCCTGTGATAACATATTTTTGTACATCACAGAACATCAAAACAAAGGGAGTTACATATACCTCACTGTTATTGTTACAGTTACATTAACCCTTAAGTAAGCTTAAAAAAAAAACATATTGCTCTATTGAGAATACAATTAGCTAGCCAGTTGTTTAAAATTAGATCAAATAAAGGGTATGGCATATTATGACAGCAAAAGTAGAACACAAAATTGAACAAATATCAGCAATCAGCTAATCGAGTTAATGTAGTTAGTGCCGCACAGTAAGAACATGTGTTGCATGTGTGTTACATCATTCTATGGTTTAAAGGTGTATATATGAATTCCATGAACTTGTGATGTCTCCTAGAGTAAAATCAGTTGTATTATATATAAATATATATCTTATATCTTAATTTGATACAAAAGAGGTTGTATGATATATTTGTACAGCTCTAAGAATGAAATATGACATGATTTACGAGAATGATGTGAAGCAAAGTTGTTATGCTTTGATAATAATAATAAAAATGTGTATATTATAATTTGAAATAACTATTTTATTTTTAAAATTGTATATTATACTATGAGTGTATGGCAAAATAATTTACATATGGCTTACTTAACAGCTAAGAAGCATAATAACTAACACAGTTACGTGTATCATGTAGTTGTTAAGAATGGCAAAAAATATTCACATCCTTTATTAGAGGGCAAATTAAAAATGCAAGGCTTGACCAAAGCCTGAACCTTGGCATCCCTCAGTTTATAAATCACTTTAAGCTTTCAGTGATCCTCTTAACCAAGTTAACGGCTCATCATTTTGCCGTCCTACGTGATACAAACAGGCGGAAGGATTGTGCGCAAAGATTGAGAGATGAAACATCACATTGTCATAGATGCTCAGCTTTGAATAAACATCTAATTGGCATCAGCAGTGTTAGGGATACATATTAAGTCAAGTTATCATTTTTATCAAATTTAAAGCAAGGTAACATGTTAGTTGTTAAGTTTACACTAACTTTACATAAAGAAATTAATACTTTTATTCAGCATGGTTACATTAATCAAAGGTGACGGTAAACATGTTTACATTGTTAGAAAAAATCTATTTCAATAAATGATATATGAGAACTTTCTTATCTTCAAAGAATTCGGGGGGGGGGGGGTATCATGGTTTTCACAAAAAAAAATATTAACCAACACATTTTTTATTTTTTTTTGTTTTATTATTGTTATTAATAAGAAATGTTACCTGAGCACCAAATCAGCATATTATTATGTTTCTTATGAATCATGTGACACTGAAGACTGAAGTAATGTGTCAGGAATAAATTCGATTTTTAAAATTTATGAAATTAAAAAATATATATTTTACATTGTACTAAAATTGCACAACATGTCTGTTTTTACAGTAAATCTGATCATAGGAGACTTATTCAGTTTAAAAATAAGTCATTTAAAAATCAAACAACCCCAAACTTATGAACAGTAATGTATAATGTATAAATAATATCCATGTTACTTTGTAAATACAAATAAGTAAAATGCATGTATTGTAGTTGTTTAGAGTGTGTCATGCTTGACACACTGTACAGTACAATTAAAAAAAAAATACTACTGATTAATGACAATACGTAGTAACAGGAATAACAAGATTCCACTGACACACTTATTTAAGTTAGACAAAATATTACAATTAAAATAATATTCCCAATAAATAGGTATTGAATTTGGTTCGATTTGCTCTACCCTAAAAGTACTGTACACTTATATTACCTTCAAATATACACACTCACACCACATTAAAAAGAGAAACACACTTCCATTCTGGAGGAGAGAGTGTATCAGTCAGCTGAAAATGTAACAGTAAATTAGCCCATTCATTGCCATAAAAAGTAATAATGTAGTTAAATTAGTCACATGTTTCAATAAATCTCAGTGAAACCAGCTTAAACTGCTGCTGTAAAGAAAAGGCTAGAATGCTATTGTTGTTATAGAAATAATAGAATTGTTGACCACTGACAATTTAAATAATGCAATTATATGTCTTCAGAGTTACATTAATAAGTATTGTTTGGCATGTATTTGTAACATGTGATTCTTCTAGATGGATGCAACATTACATATATATATATAAATCAATTCATCAAATTCAATTTGAGTCAGTGAGAAGCTCAAGATAAAAATTGACACTAACAAGCAAAAAAATGAACAAATAAAAATCTGCAAATCAAAGTAATGGACATGCTGTTAAAGGTTTGGATCGTTCACATGCACATCGGATTGGAGTGCAGGGACTGAAACGCCTACAAATGCACAAGTGGATGGAACCGCAGCAATTTGTGGGACACAAAAGCGCTGGAGCTGCTCTAGTGCTTCGGTTGCTCTTAAGCACAATGTGTCCACTGTATGAGGCTTATGTTTCACAGGACAGGCCGTGATATCTGATACTGTACTGCAAACCACATTCTGTCGTACAACTGATACAGTGATCTTCAGCACTCTACAGTACAAGCAACAATTCTACTATAACAGCGCAGCTGCGTGGAGTCTGCATATGGTGTAGCTGTGTGAAAAAAAAAAAAAAAAAAGTATTTATTTAGTATTATGATCATTAACTTCTAATGCTCTAAAAGCAGTGCAAATACAATGAGGGGGCCAAAAGGTTTCCCATACTAGACGCAACACATCAGTGTCTTTCACACATTAAAAAAGCATTCATATAATTGCATTTTGTTCTCACAGGCTCTGGAGACAGGCATCCTACAACAATGTAAGCCAAGTAGTTTACAGAGAAAAATGTGTCAACCTTCCTTCATATTAGAACGGCCCCTCTGTCTCCTAACCTTTCCTTTCTTCTTATGAGAGAGAGCAGCATTGGGTCAAGTGATTAAACTGGGTATATTGTAATGGATACGTTTTCTCACAATTGAAGGCTGAGGTGGGAGATTACCAGACAATTGATTCGCTGGAATGGGGGAAAACCAGCGATGTGAAGACGATAACCCACACAGGTCAAGAATCAACCTTTGCGTCCATAAACAGAGCTGCAATTAAAACTCCCAGCTAAAACCCACCTAAAAGAACAAACAGGCAAGTTGGTTAGATAGCAGAGCTAAAATTATCCACCAGGGCCCTTCTCACGCTGAAACATTTGAGGAAGATTAAATGCCTGAATGTTTCTCTAAACGACTTTTGGCAGTGAACTACTTTCCACATTTCACATTCAAAAATATAGCATGTCACTATTTCGGCCTTACGAAAGCAAGAAGGAATTACCTTATTTGATATAATGTACGCTAAGTTTTAATGTTTGTCCAGTTCACAAATAAAATATATGAGGTAAAGACATAATGAGCTGTAGTCTCAGGAATCGAGTCTCCTGTAATCAGCAGTCAGGACATTTTAATAATCCCACTTATAAACATTAAATACATCATCTTACAGGAGTCACAAACATATGGTAATTAACTTTTACTACACTGATAAATCAGTCCTGCATTAACATATTGCAAGAGAGGAATCATTTGCTTGATTGAAAACAGCTTTTAAAGACTACGCTGAAAGAAACCGCAGCGCATTCAAACACTTACATGACTCACACTGATGAACACACACACACACACACACACACACACACACACACACACACACACACACACACACACACAAACACACACACACACACACACACACACACACACACACAAGAAGATGGATAACTCAAACCAATTCACTCGTCATTAAAGCTGTATTTCTTCTTATGTTTTAAAAACCTAACTCTTGATCTTGTATGTAAACTCACATTCATATGCAAATGACAAGTTTAGGAAATTTCTGTGAAAACATTTTTTTTTTTTTATAATGTCTAAAGGATAAAAAGGTGGAACATTTTGTGAAGAAAAACTGTTAAAAATTCTAAGTAAAAAAAAAATAGTAATTCTATAAAATAAAATAAAATAAAATAAAATAAAATAAAATAAAATAAAATAAAATATCTGAAATAACTCAGTTTGGAATAATTTCACACTTTTGCCCATCTAAACATTGTACGCTGTACCCAAAAGTAGTAAAACGCTTAAATCTGCATGTTTTCTCTCACTGGAGACGAGATGAACAGGGTGTGTTCTTGCCCAGATACAGTAAATGCATTACATCACCAAGGCCAGGGCAATGAGGAGAAATTAGCTGGGTGAAATATGAGAGGAGAGAACGACTCACATCTTGGTTAACCTCTCTTAATTAACATCACTCGGCTCAGGAGTCCTCATTAAAGATGTGCCAAAGATTTATCAGACCTTATTTGCCTAATAGGGACCTGACTGTGGAGGTCTAGGCCCCAGTTGAGGTCACAAAGGTTAAAGAAAAAAGGTCCATGGCAATGAAATGCCAAAATGTAATCTATCTCTCAAAGTGGTGCACACACAGAAACACAAATTATGCAAAGGGCTAAAAATCATTTTTCTGAAATTTCATTCTGGTTTGCTAGTCAGCGAATTGCATAAATGTGAAGAAAATAGTTACACTTTATTTTAAGGTGTCATTGTTACAGTGTAATTGTACATTTAAGTACTGAGTAATATTAAAGGTTACATGTACTTACTATATGATTAGAGTTAGGATTAGGTTTTGGCTTAGTGTTACTTGCATGTAAATATGCAGAATTAAATGTTATTATAATTGTAAGTACATGTAACGTTTAACAAAGACGCCTTAAAATAAAGTGTTACCGAAAAAAATGAATGAATGAATGAATGAATGAATGAAAGGTCACACTTTATTTTACAATGTCTTGTTATATGTTACATGTACTTTCTATAATAATAACAGCAAATTATGCATAATTACATGCATATAACCCTAAACCAAACCTAATCCTAACCCTATAGCAAGTACATGTTGTTAATTAATATTACTCAGCACTATAATTACACTTTAAGGACTACAATGATACTTAAAATAATGTAAAATTTTATTTTATTTGATAAAAAAAAAGATTCAAATGAGCATTTACATTTCATTTCAAATTGTACAACAGAAAAAGGGATTTTACAGCTTTTACCATCATACATAAATATATTAACTTTTTTTTATTTTTTTACATGAGCACATTATATTATATTATATTATATTATATTATATTATATAATATTATATTATATTATACAGTATTGTATTCGATTATATTATATTTTATATTATATAACTTTGTCTTTTATGAAGTGTTTCTTTTTCTGTCAAGAGTAAAAGCTGTGTCAAGAGTAAAAAAAAAAGAACAGTAAAAGAGAGGTTTACATTAGATAGTGGTAAAGGGACAGATTTTTGAGTTGGTCCAAGGAGAGCTGTGAATATTTATGAAGGTCAGAGATGAATTGTTTATCATTGACTCAAAGGTAAATGTCCTGCCATTCCAAGGACTTTCAGCTGGCTCCTCTTACTGTCACTGTGCCATGTGCCGTTGTGTGTGTGTGTGTGTGTTTGTACGTGTGTGTCCGTGCACTTTTAACAGCTTGAGCAGGCAGCCGGACGGTTTCCTGTGTTTGTGAGCGAGCGTTGTCGGCCCCCTCTCCCTCTCCTGCGATGCTATTATTCTGTCAGGAGCTGCAGTGTTTTCCTGAGGAAAGGAAGTTATTTCATTTCCAGCTTTTGTCTGGGCCTGAATGCGAGCGGCGCTCTTTCAGCAATATTCGCTCGTTTCAACTCCCTTCTCCATCCGAACAAAAATATACACCCCCTGTCTTGGTCCAATAACTCACGTTGGGCCCAGAAAAATAGCGACTTCCTCAATTGGTTCAATTTCCCTCACCAGATTCTGGACAGTCGTTTCTACTGGCCTCAGCGGATCCTTATCTTGCGTTTTCCATCAGGCCTACAGGACCTTGCCAGTGGAATCACCCAAGAGAGAGAGAGAGAGGCCCGGATGGGAGCGTCCCAGTCTGCTTAGCACAGGCCAAAAGGAAGCCTGGAACAGCACAAATAAACTACGGATTGATATTCGCTTATGTACCGAAGAGTGCCTGTTCTTTTCCAATTAATTTTAACAAGTTTTCTTTCAAATATCACATTTTGGGATGACAAAACACAATTTCAGCATGTTGTCAGCTCATACAGTATGTGAGCCCAGAGTAACGTCTGCTGTTTTGACGATGGGGTTACACTGGACTCTTACTTAGCATGGCTCATTACATAACCAGTACTTGACCCATTTTATGCGGCTCTGCATTTTGAGCCATTTGACCACATGTCCCGAATTCACAAATCATCCCCTGTCCATCCGCCACTCCGGCAGCTCCTCCTACTGTATACAGCAAATCAAAACAGCACTCTGTCAAGACAAAAATGTCCCTGAGTCTCAGGAAGTTAAATCTAATCGTTTACTACACTGTTTATAGAGAGTTTACACAATATTTATAGAATTTATTACATTGGTAGAATATTTACCTTTTCGTATTTATTTCTTTTCACAAAACAGCTTCAAAAAGGCATTATTCCATTTTAAACAAAGTATGTCGGCCTAACGATTAATTCATGCCAAACTGTAAAGATGTGTATATATACCAAATCAGAACTGGTATATATACAAATATACAGATGTAATGATTTCTGAAGGATGATGTGACACTGAGGACTGGAGTAATGGCTGCCGAAAATGACACTAACAAATAATAATAAAAAAATATATATATATTTAAATAGTAAACAGTTATTTTAAATGGTAATACTATTTCACATTATTGCTCTTTTTGCTGCATTTCGTATTAAATAAATAAAGGTGAGCATACAAGACTACTAATAATAATAATACTTGATTTATATTTATTATTTTGTTGGTTTCCTTTTTATTGTTCTTATTTTCTTTGTTATTTTTTTAAAACAAAACTCTGGCTTACCTTACTTGCTTCAGTCACACTTTAGTTTGAGTTCCATTCCTCACTATTAACTGATTATTAACTATGACTTTTGCCTTAAAAACTCTTAAACTGCTTATTAAAAAAAAAAAAAAAATCTTCTTTATTAATAGTTAGTAAGGTACAGTAGTTAAGTTCAGGTATAGGGTAGAATTAAGGGATCTACAATATGATCGTGCAGAATAAGGCATTAGTATATAAGTACTAATAAACAGCCAATATGCTAGTCATATGCATGCTAATAAGCAACTAGTTAACAGTGAAAACTGGTCCTTAAACTAAAATGTTACCCTTACTTCTTAAACTTTGTCTAATTGCTATCTTTTCCAGTTGCTCCCATCTATTAAGTGGGCCAATATGTTTTCACATGGGCTCAGAAATAAGCTATAAGAGCTTAGCTCAACAGCTGGATCAGTTTTGGAAATACAGCCTGATGCAAATGTGAATACATAAAGTATCTGAAGGTCACAGACTCGATTCTGACAAGCGTTTGCTCCGACACTTCTCACAGATACAGGCAGCATTGTGGCAAAATGTCAAAGCAGCTATCCATAAAAAAAAATTAAAATAAATAAATAAATAAAAGGAAATCAAAGGAACAGGGATTAGTTTGTGTTCCTCACAATTTGATGCTTAAATATGAATATTATAATAATAATAATAATAATAATAATAATAATAATAATAATAATAATAATAATAATACATTTATAAAGCACATTTATACAGTAAAATCAACCAAATTCTGACACTATGATAACATTTGCTTGTGACCTCAGAATAGTATCCATACTAATACTTAACATTTCACCAAAGTGAGTGAACATAAACCAGCCGGCAGTTTCTGGCCTTCCATAATCCCCGGCTCTCAGCTGCTGTCCACCTATTTGCACAATATATGACCTGTCTTGCTATGGAGGGGAGCAGACACATTAAGAGCAATGAAGCTAATGATATCAGAGCACTCTGCAGAGCACATCAGTGCACAGGGATGACAAACCTGTCAAGTGGCATAATCTAAGAGGCAATCGTAACATCCTCAGAAAACCATAGAGCTGCGCCCCCTTCCTTCCTCCCCCTCTACCCACAATCCCCTAATAATGGAGTGTCCATAAATTCCGGGTCTACCGCAAGACAGCAGGTTCACACGTAATAGCCAATGGCATGGAGGGATGATAAATACAGGGGAAAATGGTTGTCAGGCTGGGAACCCGGGACCTTGTTACAGAGTCTTAATTTTCGCCCATGCCCAGGCACCCTTTATCACCAGCTTGTTGCGAGGTGATGTCTTTTTTATTCTCTCTGTGATGGAGTTTGGGTGTCATCTGATGTCCTTTCAGTGGAGCCCAATGTGTTGCTCTCTCAGGGTCCTGAGTCTCAGTAGATTTATAGCTGGGTGTTGGTGGGTTTGGTATGGGTTGCCTATATGCTAAGCCTGCTTAAGGAATAAGGTGAAGTGAACTTCAGTGGTACTTATTTGACTTTAGAAAATGATAAGTGTCTTCTCACTCAAAGCGATGGAGACATTGGCTCTGGTAAGATTCCAAGCTGTTGGCCTTGAGTTCTAGAAAACCGGTTTTAATGAACTACATTTTTATCCTGTAGAATATTATATTTCATATCATTCTTTATTATAAATCAGTATTTTCTACAACATTAAAAACACCAAGCAAAACTATAAAACCGGTCACATCTTCCAAATACCTGGAGATAGTCCCGCTTCAAATTTGCAAGTATTACTTAAACCTTAGATACATAAAGAAGGGCAAAATGACATTATATGGCATAATTTTTCCTAAATGTGCCTATACATTTTGTATGCAAGCCATAGCAAGGGTCATTTGAACTTCTTGGATTGTACTGTACCTGTAGGATAATAATAATTGTAATAATAATAATAATAATAATAAATATATGTGTATATATATATATATATATATATATATATATATATATATATATATATATATATATATATATATATATATATATAACTTTTGTCATTTAAATTTTTTTATATTAAAATTAATAATATTTTTTATAATTATATAATATAAATAACTGTCTTGTCAGTTCAAAATGAACTCCTTTATATATTCATGTAGGTATTTTGGTGATGCATTCAGGGGTTAAAGCTGCTACAAAACTTTTTCACACTAGTGGCACCAAATCAGGTAAAAAATATGTACAGTGTATGTAAAGTTACAAAACAGGCTTTTCCAAAAACTACCCTCATCCTAATGGTATGGCCAAACCAGTCCAGAATATGTTTCGCAATGTTTTGATAGTGCCCCAGAGCCAAAAGGTTTACACTTTTCAGAAAAATGTAAGCAGAGATAGGAGAAAATATCAAATGAATTAAATGATTAAATCAGCTTAAAGTGTATCATAAATAACTAGGCAGTTTATAAAATATGAGAAAATGTCCCCAAGGTTTACTGCTTTGCAATTAAGTGAAGAAAATACTAAAAAATAAAAAGAGAGAAGGTATTCGGTGTGTGTTAGGTATATAATGACCCAGCTTCAACATCTGAAAGAATAGTGACAAGAGAGCAGCAAAAAGCCGAGGCTGGAGCAGTGGGAAGGTTATCATGTCACCAGGTGTCAGGGCTCGAGCCCATAAAGCGTATTACACCAGACCTCAGAGAAAGAAAGAGAGGGAGGGAGAGAAGGGCTAGAGAAAACTGCTATTGACCTTTGTGGAAGAAAGCTGACATCATAAAGTGCAGTCTGCTGGCGACCAAATGGGAATGCCATCGCAGATTAAGGACTTTTTAAATTATGCATTTGGTTCAGACTCCCAGGGCGAGGCGGGTGTATGAGAGATGGAGCCCAGAGAATATAATGCATTTAGTGGCAGTCTGCTAAAGTAGGAGATACTCCAGAGAGCGGCTAACTAACTGGGGTTTGCACAGGGAGGGCGAGTTAAGTGAGGTTGGTCATCAATAATAGTGTGTTAAACTATATGGGGTGTTTCACTAATTAATACTAAACTGTCAAATTATGGTGAAGCAGTGATTTAACAACAGCGAGAGGTGTTGTGTGCGCGCATGCGCATACGTGTCAGCCTTTTTCGGCGCATCAAAGGAACAGAGGCTTTCTCCAAGATGAATGCCGAACTAAACTAATTAAGGTCCCAGCATGCATGCCACACACATACCTGCTGTTTGTATTGTGTTGGCGTCTTAGATTTAAATATTAAACAATATTTCCTTTATAAAGTGGATATTAAGCTCAGGATCATTCGATGACCTAATTTTGCAAAACTACTTTCTTTCTTTAAAATTTATATTTCTCTTAAATCCTCAGTTAAATTGTAAATTAGCTAATTTTGCTGAATGCTTATGTTTTTACATTAACTACATATTTAGTAACACTTTATAATAAATAATAAACAAAATATTTTGTAGTAGATTCATTAATAGACATTAAATGTTCCTGAACAGATCATTAATTCATGCACATTCAATACACATGAAAATGTGAAAGTTATAAAGTCATGAAATAATATAATAAAAATTATATTATGTTACATATTTTAAAGATACAATAATTCATGATCATTATTTCAATCATGTGGTATAATATAATATAATATAATATAATATAATATAATATAATATAATATAATATAATATAATATAATATAATATAATATAATATAATATAATGTTATTATTTTATATTACATTCTGAAACAGGACAGATTAATATTTCTCATAAATCCTGTTAAATTAGCTAATTTTGTTGAATGCTGATGGTTTTACATTAATCACATATTAAGCAAAATATTATAATAAATAATAGAGTAAATAAATAAAATGTGCTGTAGTAGATTCCTTAACCAACATTACAATCCTTAACAGACCATCAATTCATGCACATTTAAATATGAATATAAACATTAAAGGCAATATATATTATAATATAATAAAGTAATATAATATAATACAAATTATATTATATTTTAAAGGTACAATAACTCAGTTTTATTATTTTATAATGTAATAATGTTTAAATTAAATTAAATTACAATGATCTTTATTTTACAATTGTTTTTTGTTAGTGTACTAATTTAAGCTAATATAAAGTGTTGTCATATGCTAATAAGCTTTAGGACTTAAAGTATGCCACACTTTATGAACAGGTTTGCAGATTTCGAAAGTATTTTCATGCATATGGGCTATACGTGTGTGAGGTAAAGGACGGGTCAGCAGGGCTGAAACAAAGGCTGCGCATATGGGTTGTTGACCTTGAGAGTAAGGGGTGAATTTAGGGAAAGGTTAATAGTTACCATAAAGAAAATGAAATCCACAGTGTACAGTAATTCATGGCCTTCCCATCGCAAGCACCAGCGTTCAGGGCGCTGACGGCCGAGGAATCATCTGGGAGTCACAGTGTTGGGCTTCCGGAGGATAAGAGGAGTTATAATATGTCCAGTTAAAGATCAAACCACTGCCGAGTCGCTAATTGCTTCAGAATTAACATGCACTACATACAATTCGCTACATACAGTTACTCAGTCCAGGTTTAAAACAAAGCTTTTTAGCCTTTAAAAAATGAAATAAATTATGTGAATACTGTTAAAACAATTTTTTAGTGCACAGAACGTAGGGCTGCACAATTAATTGAATTTCAAATCGTGATTGCAATTATGGATGCCACAATTACGTAATCGTTCAAAGCAGCAATTAATCATTTAAAAGTCCACTTACTGTATGTTATTCGGTGTACTTAAGATGCGTTTTTTCTTTCTACATGTTATCTTAAGGGTTTTTCCATTGTTTTAATTTTAGTTTTAGTATAACATTAGAATACCATTCATATTTTTACTTTTTTATAATTTAAAGAAGAAACCAATCTGATGTATATTTGAAATTTGAGGCTTAATACTCAAGCTTGTTTATTTTCATATTAAATTATGGCATGCAGTTGCATCAAACAATGGTATAAACATCATTCAATGTAAATTGTGATAATAGTACTTAATAATCGCAATTACAATTTCAAAGGAATAATCGACAATTATTATTTTTGTCATAATCGTGCAGCCCTAACAGAAAGTGTGCCAGTATGACAATGACCGTAACTCCATGCCTCCTCTTCACAAAACACTGACTGTGTTTAAAGGAGCCACCAGCCATATTCCCCTCCGTCAATGAAAAAAGGAAGTTTTGCAAACATTAGCAACTCGGATGTTCAACACATGTCTGACCTTTCCAAATGCCATGAAAAAGTATAGATTCCAGTAGAAAAGGAAAACGGAAAGGAATAAAAGCTCACCAAAAAACGAAAACGTGATAATGTGATATCTCTGACTTCTGGGGGTGTCTGGCGTTTCAGAGGGATTTCTAAAGGTCACCATGAGGGGGAAAAGTATATTCCTCTGATGAAAGTGGCCCGGAATTTAGAAGATCCCCAGGATCCAGTGACAAAGAAAGAAGAAGAAAGAAAACTTCAAATCTAAATGATCCCTACCATGTACAATCAATACCATGAAAGGTAAAATGTGCACTGGTAATTTAAAGAGACTGTCAACCTCCTGACATCCTCCATTCCTGTCTCACTTTCTAACCCACATATATCCTTCCTCTCTCCCTCACACACACACACACACACACACACTTGCATTTGTGGTTTATGTCTCCATAGACATAATGGTTTTTATACTGTACAAACTGTCTTTGCTATCGGCCTACACCAACCCTAGATCTAAACCTACCCCTTACAGAAAACTACTAGTAATTTTTGAATGTCATAAAACACAGTTTTGTATTTTTTTTAAGCCTTTTGTTTAACAGGGACACAGGAAGTGTCCACATAAACCATGTTTATGTTGTAGTATGTACTGGTATAAACCATTCATACCAGTACACACACACAAAATAATCTTGGGATGAATCTTCTTTTTTATTGCATAGACTATATTTTGTGACATTTGGTCAAAATGAATAATTTCTGGGGTGATATGCACCCTGGGGATGAATAGAGAAGAAATGAATGAGCTATTAAGGGAATATAGAAATCCCTTAATTCATACTTAAGGAAGAGGTGGATTTTCTGTAAACAAAGAGCAGGTTAAGAGGAGACCAGAAGCTGTTAGGATTAATTTATTGACTGTAACTCCACAGTATCCTCTATTCATAACCTACAGTCCTAATTAAAGTTGTGAATAATAATCCATAATTGTCTGTTCTCTATCTAAGTTAAAACAAAGGTGCAATAATGGTTTTTAAATTAGGATGTAAAACAATTTACAAATGTCCCCAATGTGCCTTAAATTCAGTGAATAGTACAGAATAATATTGCCAACATTTACAGTAGAACTATTTATCCATCTTATTTTCTTGTTGCAAACAGAAGGTTATCATTTAAATAATAATAATAATTTATTATTATGAATATTATAATTAATAATAAACTAATAAATTATTATTGAAAAATATTTATTATTAGTAGCAGTGATGGTGGTGGTAGTATAATAATAATAATAAAAATAGGTATACTACTATTAGTAGTAATAATAAGAAGAAGAAGAAGAAGAAGAATATATTAGTAGTAGTAGTAGTATATTCATATTAATAATAATGTACAATCTAAAATGCCATGATCAGTAGATGCATCCAAACTTATATTATATGCAATATATTACATCCAAACACTATATTAATTTTTATTATATCCAAACTTTTTATTATCTTCATTCAAAAACCATTTATTAAATTAAATAAATAAATTACATTTTAAATAATAATAATAATAACAATAATAACAATAATAATGCATAAATACTGCATTTTCCCAACTTGTATGTTTGGTTTGCATTCACTGGCGTTATAGTCTCATTACAGGATTGTGCAGAAATGCCGCTAAGCTGTGGATTTTCATTTCTCAGGCCACTCCACTGTGCACGACAAGGGTTGCCTGATATTTAATGTGTTTTTTATTTGGGAAGATGAAAGGGCTGTGGGATTTCTCACACGCCTGTGGGTTGTCAGTGCTAATAGAAAAGATTGGTGAATTGGTCGGAATCTGGGAGCAGAGTCGTTTTGTTAATCCTGCTCCTCGGTGCTGTGCTGAGACTGCTTGTATTTACATATGCAGAGGATCCCGCTGTTTCGAGAGCTCCATTCAGCAGACAGCGCAATTAATCATCCCCAAATCCTCCTGCCGTGCAACAGACGACCCCAGCCCGACGTGCTGCCACGGAGAGAGTGCAGGTGTGAATCAAGTTGCTCAAAAAACTCCTCCTAAGTCAGTGCTTTCTTTTTTATGATTCCCTATCTATCCTTTTACTCATCTTCCAACAAAGTTCAGTCTGCAAATGACCTCTGTCAGGGGTCACCTTGAAATTAAGTCATGCTCTTCTCTGGGAGACAGTACCTTTGATGCACTTTAAAGTCTTTACAGCATGTTATTTTCATGCCAGCAACAGCATTACCAAGCTAATGTACTGTACATGGCTACATTTTTTACTACATGCATGGATTATTAAGCAAATTCATAGATCTTCTACTGTAAGATAGTGCCTATTTGTTCATAAGGAGCGGTAAAAAACATGTAAACTCAGGAGTACACAGTGCATCTTACTATATACATATATATATATGTTTTGTTGGTATAATGATCTGATAGAATGTTAAAAAAATTACATATTTTTATATTTTGTTTTTTTTTATTATTTTTTATTTATTTATTTGTTTATTATTTTTTGAAAAGCAGGACAAAACAGTAAAAAGCACATTTTAGCTATTTAATTTATGCAATGGTGAAAAAAATGGCAAAATAGGCCTACGGGTGGAGGGGGGATTGGTTATGTGAAAAAAACGTATTCGGGTTTTGGCCCACTGGTTCATTTTGTTTGGCTTCGGCCAAGAATTTCCATATTAGTGCACCCCTAATTATCAGTAAATAATGACAATAAATCTATAGCACATGTATACATCTGCAGTACCTACATACATATACACACACACACACAAGTTTTTTTTTTTGTTTTTTTTTTTGAGTGAGCTAACAATAACGTCAGAACATTTAACTGGTAATCCATATCCTTTTTTGCTTTAGCCTGAACATGCTGAGGCCAAGGCCAAACTGTCAATAGTAGTCAGCTATACTCAGAAAAATTATGGGAGGGACATTATCCTTCTTCTTCTTCTTATTTTTTTATAAAAAAATCTCTCAGGACAGTTTGATAACGTGTTGATAATGCCATGAGAGATTAAAAAGGAGCAACACAATATTAATTTACAACAACGCCACTGTAGCACTTTTCCACGATTGTCTCCAATCCAAACAGACGTTTTGAATTCGTCTGACACATCGACCACGGCCAATGTTAAAATCTTTGTGTTTATTCAGGTCCTCCAGTGTTATTGAACCCTCTAATTCACCTTTTAACTAAGAAGCTGATCCTCATCAACAATAGAAATAAACCCGCTTTCTCTAGAATCCAGACAAGAACCCTGAGGCTTGTTCAGCATGTGGAACTTCTGAAGAAAACAACCAGAGGAAGGAGAACAGAGCTGGGAGAAGACTGCCCCGACGGACTCTACAGCGTCTGATGTTTTTGCCGCTAAACTTCCTCCTGGTTCTTTCCCTACTGAGCCCTTGTGTCCAAACACACTTTAGAGCCAGCATGGGTAATTAATACACCTAATCACATCCCTACGCTGCTCCTATTGTGATGGTCTGACCACAGAAACAGCATCATATTTCTTTACACACTTTCTTGCTCTCTCCCAACACAGAGCTATTTCAGATCCAGCTGTTATGTTTTTCCTCTCCTTCAGCAATCAATAATTACTTTAATATTTGTGTAGAAGCCATTGCGCAATCGATACGAGGGTCAAGGAAAGTAAATTGCAGTCCCCTGCCTAATGATTTTGTTTTGCTTGGCTTGATGAGAAAGTTGTTTATTATCTGATTATGGGGCAGCTTTATGTGTGTCAAC
>NC_056614.1:15134668-15262168 GCF_018340385.1 Cyprinus carpio | reverse complement strand
ATTATGAAATTAAAATTAATTAGTATTAGTAAATTAATATATTTCAAAATGTAATTTATTCCTGTGATGACAAAGCTGAATTTTTAGTAGCCATTATTCCAGTCTTTAATGTCAGAAATCATTCTAATATGCTAATATGGTGATCAAGAATCATTTCATACTATTATCCATGTTGAAAACACTTAAGTTTAATATTTTTGTAGAAAAGGTGATACATTATTATTATATTTTTTTTCTGGATTTTTTTATGAATAAGAACAGCGTTTATTCAAAACAGAAATCTTATTTACATTATAAATGTCTTTACAGTCACTTTTGACTTGCTGAGTATTAAGCAGTAATTTCATAAATAAATAAATTCCTTCAAACTTTTGAATAGAAATGTATTCATAAACTGGACTAAACTACAAAAGAAAAATCCAACAATCTATGCTATACTCTTTTAAATAACACCATACTGCCTCAAATGTAAGACTGAGATAGTTCTGGCACTATGACTGCAACTGAACTGCCACTGAAGATTAGTACTTGACTTGCTGCCTTTAGCTACTTGTTTATAGTTGTCTCTTGCACAATACATTCATTGTCTTGCATGTCATATTAGAGTCTTGCTGGAGTGTCTTGTGAGTGTAGCAATCTCTCAACTATCTTTTAAATGTGTAAAGACCTAGATTAGGCTGTTTTGATTCAAACTGAACTCACATTTATAAACATCTACAGTAGAAGTGTGATAATTCCAGTCTTTGGGTCATGTGTAGTATGTTATACCTTCTAATCAACCTGATTTTACATGCATTGTGCTCATGTCAGAAGGATTTAACACAGGTCTACCCAACAGAGACCTCTGTTTCGACATGCCTACAATGAAAGACAAGCAATTCATGCTACATCTTTGAAGTAAGTCTCGTGGGTTCACTTTTGTGATAATCTATCACATAATTTGTGACAATCTACTATTACATAATGACTAAAGTATATCAAATTTCAATGCACACAAAAAAGGAAAATGCATCCAAAAAATGTATTCAAAATAACAAGATAAGACAAGACAACACTCAAATATAAGACTCTGCTTGCAGCAGCTTGCAAGATCAGCCAGTCCTTCAAGAAATGTGTGATCATCTATCACCTACTGTACACATTCAACCAGAAGGGGTGGGGATTAAGGGTGCTTTTTGTCTAAAATGTAGCAGATCAAAAAAAAAAAATCATAAATTCTACCAAACACCATCCATATTAAACAAAAAGCAATAATATAGACAAAAATAAAAACGATCATTATTTACTTACTCAGTTACATTCATGTTGTACCAAATCTGTATGCTCTCAAATCAAATACTGGATGACATTTGGTCACAAAACACTTAAAAATAAAAAAGGGAAAAAAAAAAAAAAATCATGACATTGTTGTCAAACCTGCAGGCACCTGTCTGGTAACAATCAATCAATCAATCAATCAATCAATCAATCTATCTATCTATCTATCTATCTATCTATCTATCTATCTATCTATCTATCTATCTATCTATCTATCTATCTATCTATCTATCTATCATCACTGAGAAGTGGTTAGGTTTAGGGTAAAGGTATATTTATAAATATTTGAATTAATATAAATATAAGGATTTGTAAATATTTTCAATCAAATAATTAAATTGAATTTCAAACTGCTTATATAAAAAATCATAACATTATGCTGATTATATGTTGATAATATGCTCAATCTGTGCTCAAAAAAAAAATATATATATATATTATTATTGTCAATGTTGAAAATGCCTGTGTTGCTTAAAAGTTTATGGAGCATTCTTTTTTTCTTCTTTTCTTTCTTTCATTCTTTCTTTCTTAAAATTCTTATTTTATTCAGTAAGAATGCAGTATTTTTTTTGTGAGCACATTTACAATGTTTCAAAAGATTTCTATTTCAAATAGATGCTGTTTTTTTTTTTTTACTTTTTATTGATCAAAGAATCCTGGAGAAAAAAACAAAAACAAACAAACACTGTTTCCACAAAAATATTAATCAGCAAAAACTCTTTCCAACGCTGATAATAATAAGAAACATTATTAATAGTTTATAATAACAGAGCACCAAATCATTTTGCATAAACAAAATAAATAAACATTTTAGATTTTAATATATTTCCCAATATTACTGTTTTTTGTTGTTGTTGTTGTTGTTTTCCTCCGGTTATTGAGCATTAGACCTCTTTCAAGAGTATTTAAAAAACAAAATTATTCCAAACTTTTGATCAGCAGTATATGTTTATATAAAAGAAACTGCGACCGGTAACAAACAATTTCTAAGCTACTTTCTATTTTTATATTCTGTACCTTTAAACTAACAAAAAAGGTCATGGTCTTCTCCTTCTTTAATTATGAATTATGCATACATCAATGTGATATCCAGAAAAAGGCTGCCACAAACCATGTTTTGTTTTGTTTGAGATAAAGGCGGTGTCATTTTTAGCCTGACGCCCCCTCAGGAGAGCACTGTAGATCTGAGACAGACACTCTATTACGCTGCCCTGAAATCGAACTCAGGAGCAGCAGCGAGGTGATATAAGAAAGCCGGGTCACAGCTCTCCCGCTTCCCCTTTCCCCAACATCACCTCCACGGGATCTTCCCTTCTATCCCGCATAGGGAGAGGGATGGGAACGGGCTCTGGGCTTCCTACCTGTTCTTCCTCAGCTGGGAAGAGGGGGGGAGCTTTAAATTCTTCCCTCCCAAGTTCAGAGTCAATTTGTTATCAAATCAAGCGTCGGCCGCCTGGTTCATTGCTATTCAGCACTCTTGCTGATTTATATGCAGAATGTAAAACAGATGCCTCATGCGATACATATTTATGGTGAGCCCTGCTCTCACAAGATTTATTATAGCTTCTTTCATCTGGGTGTGCATGAGCAGCACCATGATGACTTGTATTTCCTCTCAGCTCTCAATGCCAAACTCATTAAAAAGAGGTGTGACTATTAATATACATTGTAATACTGACACCTCCTAATTTATAACCCCTCTGTCGGGGTGGAGAGTATTTTTTCTCCCTTCCCTGCTTGTCTGGGGGGGGATCCTTTTTGAGGTTGAGAGCGTGTGTATATATGTATATGGAGGAGAGACGTAGAGTTTGCATTCCACAGATATATGTATCAGTGTGTCTATACATATCTGCGTGCATGTGTGTGTGTGTTTTCGGGCGGTGTTTCAGGGCATGAGTCTCTCTGAAGGGGGCCCACTGTTCTCCTCTATTGATTTATAGGGTTCTGTTCTTGTGTAGGCTCAGGGTTTTATAGGCCTCAGGCCCAAGCATCTGAATCCCTTCTCAAATGTTCTCAAATCAGTCGGAACAGCACATGAGCTGATCTCCAGATAACGCCACTGTGCAGAATAAAAGAGTGGATGACGTATTGGTCTAAAGCAGTGGTTCTTTTTCAGGCGCCAATATTTTTCGAAGGACAAATCAAATAGTTTTAAGCAGAGTAAAATGCATCATTATTTTACACTCAACAGTATATTTTGAAATACCCTTTCTTACCCAAAAATGTTTTGCTCGTGATCTAATTAGTATCCATATGTACCACTTAAACATACATTTTTGTACGACTGGATATATATTGTACAGTAAATATACAACATGAAACATATTGATAGCATTTCAGCACAGATATTTATATTTTTTTTAGATTTATATTTTTTTTATGTATGCACAAATATTTATATTGATAAATATACCGCTAACCTAAACTTAACCACTTCTCAGAAATAGAATATACATAATAGGAAGATAAATAGCAAATAAATAACTAAATAAATAATTACTTCTTTTGTTAAACACTTAACACACATATATAAACAATGCATATAACAAATACACAATGTATAACTGCAACACTGAAATTAAATTATTTGAGTGAGACAAATAAAACACTTTCACAAATCAACGGTAAAACAATAATTACTTTACAATAATTAAAACAATACTTATTGTTAAGTCGATTAATCAAGAAATTCCACGTTTGTCCTTTTTGTCAATTACAATTATTTTAAGTCAGCTGAATTAAGATAATTAGAAGAAATAAAATAAAATAAAATAAAATAAAATAAAATAAAATAAAATAAAATAAAATAAAATAAAATAAAATAAAGGTTTTGAAAAAGTGTTAGGGACAAAGTTGACTACAAACCACAAAATTAATTAATAAAATTGGCCAATAGTGCAGCATATAATGGAATAGACCTTATTTCACTCTGTAGCCTGAAAGCAATAAAGAACATCACATAAAAGATGATGTTTTTAGACTTCTCCGTGACCGTAGAAGGTTTATATAGTTGTGTCCTGATATAATGGGCTGTGTGTGCTTTGTGGCACCTTCCCCTGCTCAGTCCACTAATTGAGCTTGGGCAATGCGTTTTTGAATCCTGATGTAGGCTAATGATATTTTAACCAGCAGCTCTCCTATTGAGGAGACAGGGTATTCCCTCCACTAAGACTAATGAGAAAAGGTGGGCTGTTCTACTCTGCTGGCAAGCTATTCATGCACTGGGGGAGATGGACACAAAAAAAGAAAGGGTGTTAAAAAAAAGTTTCAGTCCCAAAGGCCTGTGATGGGTGTTTTAGGCCCTGCCATTGTGGCCTAAACCCTTCAAATGAGTGAATATTGGGGTGCTTAACTCAGCCCATCATGGGGGCCTTTATGTGCGGTGGGTGACAGCTAACTGTGAGAGAAACCTCCTAAGTCCATTTCTTTTCTGTTTCTTTCTTTCCTCTTTTCTCATTGGAGTAAAGCCGCCAATAGGGCGATTGGTGAAATCCCCTTCAAAATGAGCTGGTTCCCACCCAGTACGATTAGCTCCTTATAGCGCACTTTCATATCAAGGCATACACGCACGGTATGGATTCACAGACACTTAAAAAAAACTTTTTGTTTGTGTGTGTTTTCCAACTGATTATAATTTTACATTTGCAATGTATAAAAATGTAATCAAATTTTTGAGATATACTGCAATTCATAATTTGAATATAATCAAAATATAAACAAGAGACAGTTCAGAGACTTTATATTGTGGCAGACAAGTATGGAAGCCTGTTTCTGACATGGAATAAAAAAAAATAAAATAAAAAAATAAGGTGGTAATTGTGACTTTTACCTCACAATTCAGACTTTTTATTTTGCTCAATTCCAATATAAAAAAAGTCGGAAGTGTGAGACAAACACAGAATCGTAAAATATAAACTCTTTGATTTTTTTTTTTTTTTATATCTTCCGATTCAGAATTTATATCTCACAATTCTGAAATTTTTTCTCAATCTCTCTTTCTCAATCTCACAACTTTCTTTTTCTTTTTCTTTCTTTCTTTCTAAAAATAGTAGTTTATATCTTAATGTTATAGTTTATATCTAGCTTTTATACAAGTTTATTTCTCAAAATTATTGTCTCCCAAAATCGGCACTTCATATCTCACAATTTTTTTTTTTTTCTCTCTCAGAATTATGAGAAGAAAAAAAAATTGTAATTACCTTTTTTATCCCAAGGCTGAAACTAGCATCCATATGAATAATGGGTTAAGTACACAAGATAACATGTAAATATTTAGTAATAATAATAATAATAATTTTAAGTTATTTCTAAACACGCACTTGCAAAATGGACAATATAACAAGAAATATGGACAATAGCACAACATTTGCATTGTAGTGGAAGTGAGTATTTTAACTCTTCATTCACAAATTGAAATTAAAGCTTGTGAAGCTTCAATCCCACACACAGAACTGGTGATCCAGGAAACAGAGCTTGAAATATGCAAAGTCAAAATATAAAGTGTCATGTAGAGGCCTGTCCTGTCTCCCACATTTCCCCAAGAGAGTCATACCCACATGACGCCGACAGCACTCAACTAGATTTTCATGATTTTTTTTTAAACCCCATTTGGATGTAATCATTTATAATTACATTTCCGTACCACTTTTTTTTTTTTTTTTGACTTCGTCTCAAAGTACATAAAAAAAAAAAAAAAAATGACTGGTGATCTTTGAAAAGTATCCTTTTACTTGCTTTGTGAGCAGCCAAAGCAAAGCAAACAAATGCTTTTTCCTCTGAGAGCCCTTGAGCTGCTTTCTTGCAGCGCATGAAGTTTCCTGCAATTGATAAGAAAGACCTGATTTTGCATTTCCATTTTTTTTTTTTTTTTTTTTTTTTTTGGACATGACCCTCTTCACCCGCAGGGAAAATAATGCTGACAAATTGAGGTTTAATTTAGAGTCATATGTTTGTGTAAGTTAAGACTTGTAAGCTCAAACTATTTGACTTCATTAAAGTTTAGGCAAAGCAAATAAAGGCAAGTAATAAAATAAATATGAATGCTGTACTACAGCCAGTCATAGTTGGATAGATCATAGACATAGTTCATCAAAACAATTTAAAAACTCCTATTATTTACTCACCCTCATGTCATTTCAAACCTAGCAGCAAATCTATCTATCTATCTATCTATCTATCTATCTATCGATCTATCTATCTATCTATCTATCTATCTATCTATCTATCTATCTATCTATCTATCTATCTATCTATCTATCTATCTGTCTGTCTGTCTGTCTGTCTGTCTGTCTAACTTTTTGGACATGGATATATTCAATGACTTTACATAACCTGACTGAATCAAACTGAATAACAACTGACATGTCTTTTCAAAGCTATCATAAACTTGGAATATATTTGTTGTTGCTTTTACCTCTTTTTTGAAGCTTGAAATCTTCAGTCCCTATTTATTGGAGCTGCAATGAAAACAGCTACCAGTACATTATTCAAAGTTTCCCTCTTTGTTCTCCACCGAGGAAAGAAAGTCAAACAGGTTTGGAACGACACGAGAGGGAGTAAATGAGAACGAGAGACTGGATTTTTATTCGTAGGTGAACTCTCCCTTTAACCTCGAAATAGCAGGAGAAAGAGATGGCACTGTGGAAGAGAGAGACGTACACGAGAAGGAGCGAGAGAAACAAGTGGAGGAATGCTTTTAAGTTTTGTACACATTCTCTGTCAAGCCCTGTTCGCTCTCTCAGCCCACACTTTAGACTCTTTTATGTTACACGATCACTTGAATTTGAGCTCAGGAGGAGGCAATAGGTCCCTGGGTGAGAAAGCCCCAAACAAGCTATAGACCAGATGTATGATGTTATATGGTCAAACTGGCAAATACAAAAGGAGCAAAAACAAAAGGCATGAATTAAGGGAGAGGATTTCAAAAGTGTGTTTTCAAAACAGCCCAGCTGAGAGCTCAGATGCATCTCCTCCCTCCTCTCTCTCTCTCTCTCTCTTTCTGCGTCTCTGCTCACGCTCCCTTATATTCTCTCACTACCCCCCGAGACTAAATGCTTAAAAGGGGGAGGGAAAAAAGAACAGAATAGAGACCATTTTTGCTAATTAGTCGAGGACTTAGCAGGCGTAGGATATGCCGGCGTAGTTTTTCATGTGCTGTCCACGGGCCGTCGCCTGGCTTGTGAAGTCGAGCCTGTGTGGTTAAGAGCCGAAGAAAAGGGAAGGCCTTTTACACACAAACGCCTCAGTGGAGCTCCTGAACGGGGGTACTGCCATGGAGCAGAAAATGGAGACTAAGCATTAGGATTTCAGGCTTCAGAAAAAGCCTAAATAAGAAGTGTAAATGGCTCCCACCCCCCACCTCAAGCCCAAGACAAACTCTCACCGGCAATGACGAGGAATGGGTCTAAGTCCAAGATAAACTGGGCCCTTTTATCCAGCAGTCACAGTCAAATGATCACAGACATACCTCTACTCAGGGCTTTATGGTGTGGGAATAGTGCGCCAACAGAGCCAACCGGCCTTACCGTGCCTAAGATGTGCGGGATTGTTAGAAAAAAGAAAAGAAAAATTTTAACCGCAATCACCATTTTATTGTTTTATCAATTTTACTGTTTTAGTTACTGATTTATTGTGTGTGTGTGTGTGTGTATATAAAATATATATATAAAAAATATATAAAATATATATATATATATATATATATATATATATATATATTGTTTTTGAGTGTGTTGTGTGTGTATGCATATATAACTATATATATATATATATTCTCACTATTAATAAACCATAAACTACGACTTTGCCTCAATAAACTTCTTATTTGCTGCTCATTATTAGTAAGTAATGTAGTTGTTAAGTTTAGGTATCGGGTAGGATTATTGATGTAAAATATGGTCATGCAGAATATGTTCTTTATAAGTACTAATAAACAGCTAATATGTTATTAACGAGACAGTACTAGTAACGCTTTAATAAAGTGACCAATTCTCACTATTAACTGGTTGTGTAATATACATATAATTATGAAACTAATTAATTTAATAATTAAAATAGTACTCTTTTAGTGTCACAAGAACAACAACTGTGCAAAATCAGTTAAAGATTAAAGTAAAGAAATGTACTAAAAAAAAACTGTTAAAATGTAAAAACATAATATTACACATTTCTCTGTTTTTACTTCTATAAACTGCTTAGTAAACAAGTTTAGTGTTTTTCTACATTCCTTTTGATAGTTTATTTTAAACTGATTAATAGAAGGTGCATTTTAAATGTGTAAAACAAACTCCAAAAACACAACCCCATGCTTTAAGCCTGAAATGAAACTAAAGAACAAATGTTTTCTGACAATAAATTATCCATCCTACACTTTCCTTTGAACAATCTGTTTATCAGCAAAACAGTTTGTCATTAACAAACATCAGAGATCACACTTTCTGGTTTGATTTCTCTGGTCAAAAGTTCAACTGTGTCTTTGAAAAATAAAAGTAACCATTTATTGCGCCCCTCTAAATCTGTCAACTTTCAACATTACTTTGTTTGTAATAGAATTTGCCTTTTACCCTCTGATGAAAGACCTCTTTTATTTGTTTAACATTTTGGATACATTACATCTGAGCCTAAAATAAAAGGAAACTCCAAAAGATTTGATGAATTTCAGGCCCCGAGTTTGATATCTTGCTCAAACATTATCCATCTGCGGTCATTAAAAACGTGAAGTCATTTTGCAACGCTTTCCCTTCAGAATGTTTTGTATTCTAGAATCATTTAGACTATAATTAAGTCTGCATTCATTTAAACACATATTTGTAAAGATCTGACCTGCTGAATGAGACCATTACAGAAAGAGCTCATAATAAACTCTTTTTCATCTATTTATATTTGTAATCCATTTTACCCTGTTACCAGAAAAAAAGACAGTCCGAAAAAAAAAAAAAGTCCTCAGACTCCCACTCATTCTGAATTCATAAAAAGGGGGAAAGCAAAGTTCAGGGCATTAAATTGATTTATATTTTGGAAACCGTCAGGTCAATTACAAGGCTGTCCTTAAAATATGTGTTAATAATCTCAGTGTGTAATATATGCAGAGAGATGGAAGACAGCATTCCAGTCTAAAACCTCTTAATACTCCTACAGTATTTCATGTCATCTATCAGAGAGACTTAGAAAGGATGTTGAATAGCAGATCTTTAGAGGCCATAGTCTACATAGAGACAGCAGAGCATGAAGCCTTAACAAGCAATCAGTCAAATGTGACACTAGCGAGAGCTTTTCCTGGCAGGAGAAGAGAAAAGAGTGGGAGAGAGGGAAGACAGAGGGGGTGAACGGCCGCAGCGTTGCCTTTAGTTTGGGAAAGTGAGGACAGGAAGTGAGGGGTGAGGAAGAGAGATCATGAAAGCCAAGGTTCAGTGATCACCAGCAAAAAAGGTCACAATGTCTGAAACTACTAACAACAACAACAAGGCTATCTTCATTTTTAGCTCTTGAAAACGGCGTTATCTTGTACCTGGTGTAGTCAACAAAAAAGAAATATATTTAAACTTAAGTAACTTAATACAACTAAATAACTTCATAACTAAATAAAAATAAGTAAAGACTATGACCATTTCTACAAAAGTAAGTCCTTATTTGTATTTTTGTCTAATCATTTGCAAGTCACTATGAACAAAGGTAAAGTTATTTGGAATGTGCATATTGATAATTATGAAAATTATGATATAATTATCATGATTTATTATTATGGAGACTGCTAAATAAAATAATATATATACAATTTAATAATAAAATAAAATAAAATAAAATAAAATTTGTATTTTTCCCCCTAATATTTGTGTAAGTCTATTTGGAGAAAAAAGACTACAAAACAAAACAAAACAAAACAAAACAAAACAAAATAAAATAAAATAAAATAAAATAAAATAATTTGTAAGTCCTTATTTGTGTATCATTTTGGATAAAGGAGCGTGATAAAATAAAATAAAATAAAATAAAATAAAATAAAATAAATAGATAAAAAAAATAATTGTGATTCCTGAGTATCAATAAGAAAAAAAAAAAAAAAAATAAAGTAAAACAATTTAATAAAATAAAATAAAAAAAAAAAATAAAAAAAAAAAAAAAAAAAAAAAAAAAAAATAAAAAAAAATAAAATAAAATAAAATAAAATAAAATAAAATAAAATAAAAAAATAAAAATTTGTAAGTCCTTATTTGTGTATCATTTTGCAAAAAAGAATGCACTAAAACAAAACAAAACAAAATAAAAAGCAAAGCAAAGCAAAGCAAAGCAAAACAAAACAAAAAACAAAACAAAATAAAATAAAATAAAATAAAATAAAATAAAATAAAATAATAAATACTGTTGCTGTATGTTACAGTTATCATTAGAAATGCCATATAAGACACCCTTAAATAAATACATACTAAATATCTTCAGACTTCACAAGAGTTTGGTTTTCTTTCTTTTGTAGTCACTGTATATCAGAGAAGTATGACATCCTTTCTATTAAACCAAGGGCACCAGAAAGATTCCTCACGCTCACTACGGCCCCATAAATGTCCAGGATCAAAATGGAAGCAATGCCATATGTCAGTTATATGGCGCTATAACAGGTTTTAAGAAGTGAAGTAATAGAGCCATTCACCTGATCCTGACAAATGGCAAAGGCGAAAAATCTCACATTTTATTTAGTAATGAAGCCTCTACTATTTTGTTGCGTACGTTTCCCCCACCTAATTTATATACCTGGCCACAGAATGCAAAGAAACGTTTGGGAACAGAAAGGTGTGATGTGTTGTAAGTGAGGGAGGGAGAGAGACAGACGGAGAAAGACAGCGTGAGACGCAGACGGAGACACGCAGTCTTGCCACGTTTCCTTGTTTTTCGTGTTTCCCATGAGATGAGACAAGACAGGAAGCCAGTGAAGAAGTGCCAGGAAATATAGTGGTGCTAAGTCAGCCTCTGATTAAAATTCACACCACTAATGGGCTACAGGATAAAAGATACACGCACTGTGGATCAATTCATGTGCAATTTCTGTTTGCGTTCGAAACATTGCTGACGGCCCCAACGTTCTAAGAACCCGCTTCAAAGTCAGCGGTCTATTACATGCGTTTGCAACGTGTAGCTCTGTCACGTCCCTGAGAACATTCCTCTCACAGACTCATTTGCTAACAGAAGTCCCGCTGCTGTCATCAGGCAGACCCGAGTAGATGAGCGAGTGAAGCGCAGTGCTGTTGAAACAGGTAATCATGCTGCAGATGATGGTTGGAGAGCATAGTTCAGCAGGGCGTCTCTGAGGCAGACTGAGCGACAGAGTGAAAGCGCTGAGTAATCCTGCTGCATTAAAAGCAGACAGGCACCAATATCACACCACATAGAACATGTACAAAAGAGAGAGAAAATTCTAAACCGGCCACTTATGTCATCTCTCTGCAGCTGCCACTCACTACCACACCGAGCAGCCAATCAAATGACAGCTGGCGTGATTGACAGCGAGTAATAGGGACTTAATCCCGATGATGATATTAACAAAGACTACTGTTGTTGTGGTTTGCTCTTGGTTTATTTTCTTTTAAAAGGAGAGCTGATGTTGATACTTCTTGATCATTTCTATTTTTTTTTTTTAATTCGTTCTTCTTATTATTATAATTATTATTGGGTAAATAAAATCATTAAATAATACAAAGTACTGGAATTATGCAGTGACCAAAAATGTTGAACAAATCAATGTTGCGTTGTATTTTAATCCACGCTGTGTCTAGATTACAACTCTGCACTCTCAGCCAATTTCATAAGTTGTGTGTGTGTGTGTGTGTGTGTGTGTGTGTGTGTGTTTAAACAAATGTTTAAAGAGTTTTCATGCATGATGGACACTTTTTGGCTTCCTTTCCTTCACTATCTGGTAAAAACTGCACCACTTAAAATAAATAAATAATTAAAATAATAATAATAATAATAATAATAATAATAATAATAAAAACACTATAATTTTAAATGTGCAATGCATTTATTATTATTGTTGTTGGTGTTGTTAAAATTAACCCTATATGAAAATTAAATATTATTACTACTAAAAAAACATAATAACATACCACAATAATAACATTTTATATATAACCTATACTTATTTTTACTTTAATATAATTCAAATTTTATTAAATTCTTAAAAATCATAAAAATGTTGTTCATATATATATATATATATATATATATATATATATATATATATATACAAAAAATATATATAAAACAAAAAATACAAAAGATTACAAAAAAAAAAAAAAATTACTAAACAAAAATACTAATTTAATAATTAATTTAAAAATACTGAAAATAATGCAATACTATGTGAGGTTGAGCAAGCGTTAAGTGAAAAAGGCTCCACAAAGGGAACAATGAGGGAGACACCAGGAAACCTCAGAGCAGACGGTGTGTGTTCAACATCTAACATCTATTTTCTTTGCTCTCAGATTGTAGCGTACCTCTGAGAACTCTTGATACATGTCACTAAGGAGCATTTTGATACACATCCAGCATAGCAGTATTTATTATTCAAACTATACACAAAATCTGTGCTTCATGGCTCGCAGCCGCTTTCACAGCAGGAAACAATGAGTCTGTGTGCTGTAAAGGTGGACACTGGAACTGCAGTATAACTGCTCCCCCTGGTGTGCACTAATAGTAGCAGTCGGACGAGGGCACAGTTCACAGAGGGGAGTCTGTGAACCCAGCTGGCTCTAAGATGGCTGGGTGAAAGCTGGGAGACACTAATTCTGCTCAATGAATCCAATTAGAGTGTCTCACCCATTTGGAGGAATATGTGTCTGCTCTTCCATTATCCCACGGTTTCACACTGGACGTGCCAAAACGATTTGTTATTGTTCATGCACTGTTATTTTTGTAATATTCTATTCTATTTTTTTAATTAATTAATTTATTTATTTTTTATGACAATGGTGCAAATTATTTGTTGTTTTGACAGGAATATAATCTCTTAAAATCCACACATTTGCATGTGCATCATATTTATTTTAAAAATGTATTAATTTTACAAGCATTAACAATTGCTACCTTTCCGAAATGTGAATATATTCAAGGATTTTTAATTATAGTTTATTATTCTAATTTAAAATCAAATAAATAAATAATGCATTTTTCCCCCCGCTTATCGAATCTTACATGAAACCTATCAGTTACTTCCACTGCATACATGAACAGCAAAGGCGGTGAATCACATAAGACTGCCATTATGAGTCATTAGCGAGCCTTATGCTTTAAACCCCATTCAGGGACTGCAGGGAGGAGACTTAAATATGTCGAGCTGCTCGGTCCCCAAAGGGTTAAATGCACATGTGCGCTCTCCCTCTCTCTCTGTCTCTTTCAAACGCACATACTCACACACGCATGTACACACACCCTGCCATCCTGAAAGCACACCATTCTGGCTGTGCATACAGATGCACTCATCATAATTCATTTAAGCCCATAATTCTCAGCAGGCTAATGCCCCACAAAAGACCCTCAACATCCTTAAAGAGTTAAATCATCACTTTAGGGAAGGAACAGAGGAATGGAGAGGGAGAGAGGTTGTGTGTGTGTGTGTGCGCTGTAATTTTTCAAGGATGACTGGAA
The DNA here is from genome assembly GCF_018340385.1 of Cyprinus carpio. Lineage (NCBI taxonomy): Eukaryota > Metazoa > Chordata > Actinopteri > Cypriniformes > Cyprinidae > Cyprinus > Cyprinus carpio. The sequence continues at coordinate 15,248,218 of NC_056614.1, read as the reverse complement.
GTGCTTGGACCAGTCCCTTCAGTCAAGTATGTTGCCATGCAAGGGATTAGAGTGTGTGAAGCTCCAGGTCTTGACCTGCAAGCCTGGAAGCCAGGCTGTAACCTGACCCCATACCAGGTGTATGCCTTCGGGTCAAGAGGTTGGGAAAGCACGCAACTAAAGACAGCTCCTCCATAAAACCCCATACTGCTCCAATTAAATGTATTCCAACCATTTCAAAACACCAGGCGTGAGCTCTGTAAACTTAAGCTCTATAGTGTAACTGTGCATTAAATGCTTCTATTGCACAAGTGCTCCTAAAACCCCCAAAGGTCATGGATATATGACCGTAAAGGCAAACAGAGAATAAATGAAATGCCAACGTTACACGTTCTCGAAGAAAAGAAGCAAGACTTTGCTTTTACTTTCAAAATAATTTACTGCGCCTTTAAAAAGCTCTGTCATCTGCAGCCAGAGACCCATAACTGTCGCGAGAGTCGATCATTTACCCAGAGATCTCTTAAGTGTTAGGTGCTAATGGGAGGGAGCCGCGCAAAACAGAATGCGATGACTTACAGTACATCTCACACTACATCTTATTTAGAAGTGGAGGTTCAGGGGGGAGGGAAGCCAGTATCATATCATAACACATTAAGCCAACTGCAGCAATTTAATTAAGCGTCCTGTTCTACATGAACAGCAGTGTATGGTGACTGGAGATCTCAAAACACTGAAATACTGCAGGTCACAAATATAAGGCAGCTATTGCACGCTTAAGACAGCAAGAACAATCATGATTAGCTTGAAAAAAAAAGAAAGAAAGAAAAAAAAAGCAACTTGCAGAGATATACCATTATTGGACATGTCTTATAGATATAAATGAATGAATAAATAAATAGATATATTTGGATAATAGTGGATGTGTGTATGATTTATTTATTTACCATTTAAATTATTTGTAATATTTTGATCAAATTTGCTCAATTGATTATTTTAAAGAAATATTACATTATAAAAATGCAAAATATCCTCTAGGTAAGTGGTTCTCAACAAGGGGGCTGAGGCCCACTAGAGGGCAAACCTTTAGAGGGAAACAGGTCTTAAAATAGATTAATTATTTACAAGTTGTTACCTAACTTACACATAATTACATTAAATTAACTAAATAAATTAAATTAACTAACTAAATAAAAATAAAAAAATCAAATAAAACAATAAATGAAGCAATAAAAAATAAAATAAAATAAAATAAAATAAAATAAAATAAAATAAAATTACACATGTATAACATGGGGTGGGGGGTGGGGGGTGGGTGGAATAAATAAAAACATCACCATTGCAGGTCAATAATAGCCATCAGTGAATTAAAAAAAAATAAAAAATAAAATAACTGAATCATTATTAGTAGTAATCAATTTCAGTATTATAAATGCAGCAGGTTAATACAAAATCAGCATGAACGTTTTGTTCTGTTTTGAGATGGCAAAGCCCTCAAAGGAGCCAACATGACTTCAACCGCAAGGACAAAACTACAGTCACACACTTTGCTCTTCGCTCCATGATACGGACACCTTTTGCAGATGCCTTATGACAGCATACAGAGAGCGCCGGTGTCATAATGTAACATACCGCAAGCTAATCTACCCGGCCCTCTCCAGCTACGGAGGGTTAATTGCAGAGGCTTGCCCCCCGTTCACTGTGTTTGGATAGGTGCTTCTCGTTGCAAACAGACAACCCTTTGTGTCGCTTCACTTTAATCTGTGACTTCATTAGGGAAGGAAATGGGAGTAAATACAAAAAGCCATTGTCTTTCTTTAGGGAGGGAGACCACAATGCTAGCTTGAGATGTTGTGTAACTATCTTGTCTGTAATATTCATTACACACCTGGGTCTTGGCCTATTGGTCTCAATTATGCCACGGAGAGCGAGGGAAGAGGAATGCATGCCAGTAAAATACACACTGTCCCAACTTGAGTTGTGCTCTCTAATTTCTCAAGGAATGTCTACTAATATTCCTTTCTGTTTTCAAAGATGTACGTGTCAAAGCTCAGCATAGTCTCAACAATAACCTCATACATGCAGGCTGGGAAGGCCAGTTTTAGAAAAAAACGGGCATGGATTATAAACAAATAGGATACTTTTGTTTCTTGCGTCGGAAAAGCTGTGGCAACACAGTCATAAGAGTTATGCTAACTCAATGTCTTATTGCCAAACTGCCTGTATGGAACAAACTTGTTCTTGTTAATCAAAAATCATGGCATGTTTCAAATACTTATTGAGTGAAAAAGCAAACAGTGAAGTGCACATGGGGACCATTTTGGCCAAACAATTATTATTAACACACTGAAAATGACTTTTGGCAGAGTGCAAAAGTGCCTGAAAGTATGACCAATGATGTTTACTAAGATGATAAATCAGAAATAGCAACAAAATTCAAAATTCAGCCATGTATATTGATTAAAAAGGTTTAACGTGACATCAGGGTTTTGTAAAAGTACAATTGCTGCTATTCAAATCAGTATCTCCTTAATTATGCATAATTCACAGTTATTAGTAAAGTAAATGCATGTAAGTGCAAATTTGAGATATATATATATACATATATATATATATATATATATATATATATATATATATATACACACACACACACTCACTCACACACAGCATATATTTTGAAAATATTTACATGTATTTACAAATATATGTTTATGTTCATATTTATATTATATATACATATATTTAATATACAAACATAACATATTTTTCTTAAATATATGCATTTGTGTGTATTTATATATACATAATACATATACACAGTACACACACATATATTACGTAAACAAAAACTTTTATTCTGGGTGCGATTAATTGTGACTAATTGCTTGACAGCACTAATGAATGTATATATATATGATGTGCACTTGGAGGCAATTTTGGCCAAACACTCCATTTACATAAGCATTTTGGCAGAATGCAAAAGCGTCTAAAAATACTATGGTGATGTGATGTTTACTAAGATAATCCATTAGAAATAGCTGCACAATGATCATTAAACAGCCTAATGCTGCCATGTTTATGGATAAAAAAGGTTAAAAGAGACATCAGGCTGTTGTTGCTATTCAAATTCTTCTTCTCCTTCTTGCTCCATCAATGTCCCTCTCAGTCACCTCCTATTTCCTCTCGTTCGCTCTCCCCTCGCATTCTCTCCTTCTTAGTGAAATGAATTCCGTAGCGCACTTGCCAAATGACCCGTGACCATGGGCGGACAAGGTTACCACTGCTGACTTTTACTGCCTCTCTGGTCTCCTCTCTGCACAAGCCCTCTGCCTGCCTGAAATACAAAGGCAGATACCAATAATAATGAAAAACAGCAAGATGGGGAAAGATGAAGAAAAAAAGAAAGAAATGCACAGGACAAACCTGCTGCTCTGCTACCCCCAAGGCCAGACCTGACAAAAACATCAGTATGATGACAGTAAAATATGTGAGGAGAATTATAAAAAAAAAAAAAAAAAAAAAGAAGAGGGAATCGTGGGAGGAGTTAAAACATGACAATACAACATAAAGAAGCAAGGCCATAAATAACGATTTTAGAACAGATCAAAACAAGCTTTTCATTTTTACAATTAACACCTCCATATCTTGAATAATCGGTTAAAACCTTGGAAATAAAAGTTGTAGAGTGAAAAATAGTCTATATTGTAATAGTATAGCCTTGGTTCTAAACAGCACGCTTGTGTTTGCAGTGAGGATTTATGCTGGATTCTGTGCTCAGGCTTGTTCGTTGTTCTCCGGCAAATAACTCAAAGTACTGCCGTCGATCAGAAAGATGATTTTTTATATTTAATATGACGTTATATAGTCCTAACCTAGGCTGTGGCATCCATACATCAAATAGCTAATGAGAGGAGTGGCTCACAGATGTCTTCTTTCCGAAAGACATATAATAAGGTTAGCAGCTCAGTAACAGAGGTGGCATTATCACCCTCATTCCTAACGGTAAGATATGTCTTTAACAGACCCCAAAAACATTTTTAACATCATTTACTCACTCTGATGATTCCAAATCTATTACTTTTGTGGAATGTGTTTTTTTTGGTCCATACAAAGTAAGATAATGATACAGTATATATTTTTACATTATTGATAAAGCAATTTTACGTATAAACAATGTCTATATACTTCTAACATTATATATATATATATATATATATATATATATATATATATATATATATATATATAAAAATACAAAAAAAATACATACATAAACACACACACACACAAACACAGTTTCAATTTGTTATGGGGACTTCCCATAGACAATGAATTTTTATACTATACAAACTGTATTTTCTATCCCCAAACCCCAAACATACCTTTTCAAAAAAACATCACTTAGTATGATTTATAGGCTCTTTTCCTCATGGGGACCAAAAACAAAACAAAACAAAACAAAAATCCCTACAAGGTCAAAAATTACTGGTATTACTATCCTTGTGGGTACATTTAGTCCCCATAATATAAGGAATACCGGAGACACACACACACACACACACACACACACACACACACACACACACACACACTTCTGCATTGTACAATTAGGTCACCAAACAATGAAAATTCAGTCAAGGTAAGTAACTAAAGAAATCATGAAGAACTTGTAGATCAGAGCAGGTCTAGTAGGCCACTCTGTTGAATTTAACACTGGCGAAAGTGAATTGTTCGGCAGATAGGGTACACTGCCACTATCATCTACCTTCGAAGAAAGAAAGAAAGAAGAAAAAAAAACTGTGAAAAGTGCAAGAGATGGTATGTGTGTGTGAAACAGGCTCTGCAGTCTGCTCTCTTAGCCTTGCGCTTTATGTAAACACGGAGGAGTGGAGTACTGGAGCTGAGCCTCTTTCATGTCTGTGCCTGCGGCGCTGCTCTCTCTGCCGAGTGCTTACATTAAAACAGTGATAAGACTTTAGAGGCCCTCATTAGGCCATAAGAGGTGTGTGCGGATAATACGCTCCACAGTAAGGTAATTATTATACCTGCGTCCAGCCTTTGGTTAGCACGCCTCAGGCTATCCACTTTGACCGTGCCAGAAAAGGAAACGTGAACTCCAAATACTCCTGCACCGCTTTCTCCTTAAACTTTTCTCACAAGTGTCACCAGAACACTTGACCAGTATAGACATCTGTGAGTGACAGCGCTGGAAGAGGACACGACTGTTAAATGTTTGTTCGTGCCGTTCCTGCCCGGCTGAGTTCTAAAGCGATCGGCTTGTTTCTCCTCGCATTATTCTCTATCTCTCTCAACTCGATTTCGCAGCGCTGATCTGATGGCTGAGTAGCCAACAATCACAGCTGTCAGATATCTCTGTCAAATCAGCTTTCGCTGCGGACTCAAACAGCAGTCCTCTGTGGTTTGGCTGGAAACTAACACACAGCCTTAAAATTGAATGTACAGTGCATTACTAAAAATATGGAGACGGCACATTTGCTCGCTGTCCCAACTGTTTTTGTTAGGTTTCACTCAAGAAGATGGAAGTCCATTTAGAAGTAATGGCTTGTGACAGTATGGACAGAGTATGACATTATATGCCTGACGCCAGCTTCAATCATTCCATGCATGCAAGTTCCACAAAAATCACTTTTGTAGTCTCCGATGGATAATCAGGTTTCAGACTGGAGAAGGGTGCTTATACCCATGAGATCATCATCAAGTTACTTCAAGTTTGTCTGCTTTGACAAAGGCATTTGTGAAGTCATTTCAGATTAGCTATAGTGCCTGATGCAGGACATGGTCTTTCGTATTTGCTAGCCAAAAGAGCCGGTCCGATTCCAATATTTCTTTCTGAGCTTCTTATGAGGCTTAACTTTTAAACTTCCTGTCGGATCCAGTATGCAGCATCCTTATATGCTGATTTTAAAGCTTGTGTTTAACTTTTTTAGTGTTTTAGTGACCTTTTAGGATAAATTGGAACCCCAACTTCATAATGACTGATGCTTTTGTGTCTGAACGGAAGCAAATTTCCAAATCCATGTTCCAACATTTAGCAAAAAGTCTTCCTAGAAGAGTAGAAACTGTTAGAGCAGGAGGAATTTATGTTGAATATTTTGGTTCTATGAAGAACCCTTAACATCCATTGATCAATTGATCAAAAGGTTCTTTACACTATGTCCTAACTACATGTGACGCATGATAAAATGTAACTTTTTCCATGTTAATCAGAGTTTTTGCCCTAACGACGACACACAACAATTTCTATTTTTGCGACATCGTGGCTGGAACAGCAACATACAAACTATGAAAATGATAATCTCAGATACTGATTGTGTTTTATTTAATGTTAGAATTGTTGAATGTGATTTTGAATATCATATTGTGTGACATTTATAGCCATACTGAAAGCAACAATAGATAGTTTACCTGAGCAAACGTACGGTAAAACTGTGAACTCACTGTGAACCAACAAATGTTTTCCATGACAAAGATGGTTTCAGTCACTCAGTGTGTACTTTTAATAATGTGAAAAAGGACAAATAATTATGAATTAGATTATAAACTTGTCCATTTCAATGGAAGTGCATATCTAAGTGATTCTGTCGAGTCAAGTTGTTGTGTCGCTTTTTAGTAGTTGTAGTTTTTGTATGATGCTGACTATAGCTACATAGAATTTCTCATCCACCAATAACTAGCAAACAACCAATGACTTTGAGTGTCCATCTAGATAATCATCTATGCAGCTTTTCTTTTTTTTTGGTGTATGCCAAGGAATCGGCTGCAAATCACATTTCACAAAACGCAAGATCTCTTTTAATTTCAACTTGATGGAAATGTCCAGCAGTCTATGCTACGACTGAGACCGTTTCATGAGCTACTAGTTATGGTTATTTTTTGTCAGCATTAGATCAGAGTGTAATCTAGCAGCCATGAGCACCATGAGACCATGAGCATAATACAAAGATATCACTCCAGAGCCCCATCGGTCCTCCTCTTGTGTCAGCACTTGAGATCTCAATCTGCAACTTAAAGGGTCCTTCTCTCGCTTTCTTTGTGTCTAGCCAGAGAGGTTACATCAAGAGGGAGAAGGAGGGAGAGGGGGGAAAAGGATTGTTGTATTCGAGAGGGAGATGGAGAGAGAGAACAAGGCAGATAGGTGGAGAAAGGAGAGAAAGATGGGGGGTTGGTGTATATGTGTGCATGCACATATGTGTGTCACTGTGTGTGTGTTCTCTTACAGACCCCCTGGGGAGAAGATCTTGTCATAGAGATCACAACAGACTGTCATGCACACAGCCAGAAGCTGGAGAACAACCCTAGCAAGAAAAACTCAAGACGAACGTAGGCCGGTTCTGCTCTGTGGCAGCCATAATTTGGGTTACAGAATAAAGGCGGCACTGAACAGCAACAACAGAGGATTAAGCGTAAGCCCTTTACGGCTGGAACACGACCGCTCGGTCTGTCCGCCACAGCTGCCTACAGTCTGTGAGAGGCAGAAAAGCCATTGCACCACATTCATCAGACTAAAATCCGGCGCTGATTCGTATGCCGACATACGATCACGGAAAGCTTTAGTACGTGAGAGTAATCTGCCGTAGGACACATTTTGACGCAGGATATCTGATGTCCTTGTCTCTCCATATGTTTGATGTGAGCGGGGAGGGGTTGTTTTCTATCAGTACAAGCTAAACAGGACGCCGGGATGTTGACAGGAAAAAATAATGATGGTCACTCCTTTGATCTCCCACATATGTTCAAACTCTCTCGCAGTCTGGCTCTCATGTCCCCCCACGCAGACAAAGGGAGAGAGTCGGCCATCGAAAGCGACTGTGTCGACGTATAGGACGCTTTCTTCTTTCGCTAGATGACGGAAACGACCAGACGCCGTGAGAAAACGTTCCCTGAAGGCAAAGCCAGAGGGGTCCTCGAAGGAGCGAAGCCACCTAGTCTATTAGTCTATTCAACGGTTCGTTCCCCCTTTTACTTTGTACCTGTCTGCTTATCTAGGGATGACAGCAAATTGCCATGGGTTTACATCACTCAATATGCAGAGCTGTCATCAAGGCTTCCATCACTGCTACTTAGCATATCATCTAACAAAAGACCCTCCACACAGTGGGGATAGGTTTGTCACTTTTACTGGCCAACCATGTTATTATCATCTAATTTACAAAGACAAGATGATAATTACATGCAATTAGAATTATAAACCTGCCATAGTGTGTGCGGTAAGCCTCAGGTTATACCATAAAGAGGACTCTCATTGGCTCATAATGTGCCCCAAGTTTCGCTAAAGCTTTAAATTACCATATTACATAACACTTTACAACTTTACTATATTATTACCTACAGGTAAAATAAGGGGCTTTACCATAGCTGTAGGTTGAGAGTAGCAGTTAGTTTTAAACGTACAGTAAGTAAATAGTCAGAAAAAGTTACATAGATGAAAGAATTTTAAATTGAAATGTACTGTAAAAATTTAATTAGGATTATCAATTAATACTCAATTTATATAAAAAAAATAATTAAACTTCGTTAATTAATTTTTTTCAAGTAAATTGAAATTCTTTGCAACTTTAGGGTGAAAGGAAAAAAAAAAAACTTAATTTTTAAAAATAAATTTAAACAACAACAACAAAAAACGACATATGTACTTTGAATTATTGCACCTTTGTAACTTTAGGGTAAAATAAAAAACAAAACAAAAAAAAAAACCAAAAAAAAGGGAAAAAACTAAGCAAAAAACTAAACAAAAAACAAAATGTAAAGCAAAAAAACAAAACAAGAAAAAAAAAAAAGCCTAAGGGGAAAACATTCAGAAGAGCCGCAGCTGTCTCATAAAAATACACATGATCTGCTGTATTCAATGTGAATAGAAATATGGCCCACCCAGACCTACAGCAAAGCATAACAGGGGAATGTAGCTCCCAAGCATCGGGACTGAAGGTCAACTGTACCTATTCATTCACTAAAGCATCATATAAGGAATTCTTCACAAACCAGTTCCTGATTTCATGGCAAATTTCCACCCAGGAGTACATCTGTACGGGGGATGTCAAGGCAGCCAGCGGGAGTGGGTTTCTCTGGATTAGGCCTGCTCATAAGTTTATCATTCATCAGTCAGTGGGGGACAGCAGAGGGTGGAGGACCCAAATCCCTAATTCTCTGCAGCCGTACCTTCCTTTGTAGGACCCAGGATTAACGAGGGGCCCTGAAAGAACCTGATGAGTTTAAAGCCGGGGATGAGAGAAGGGTGAAAGGCAGCACAGATCAGGACAGAGATACCATTAGAGACCCCCATAAATCACGTCATCCTTAAGGTAGAGGTACTGCGGTTTAAAGACCAGCTGTACTTTTTAACCTCCACCTTTATTTCCAGCCCCATCCACTTCGGTTATGTACGACCGGAGGCGACGGAGTCATATCCCCCCTCCCTAACGCTTCCTGACAAACTCTGAGTGGTGTGGACATGGGGATTGTCTCCTAATGAGATCAAGCTTCTCTGAGAAAGGTGGTTCTTATAGCTTCAGACTTTATTGAAAAAGATCTCAAGCTCATGTTGCTCTGGGCAAGATTTCTTAAAAGTGGAAGACAGGCAGAATGACAAAAACAACTACAGAAATGTAAGAAATGTCAGATGAATTTACTGACTTGGCGGCTCCAGTGTTGTCTAACCCCTCTGAAAAGGATAGCCTTGCGGCTGCCATGCCTCGCAGACCGCTAATGATTGTGCTAGCTAAAATTTACAAGTGGAACCAGATTTTTAAGAGAAACATTGATGAGGCACAACACCTTGCATGGCTCATGAATCAGTCTCTTAGCTTTTTTCATTGCCTGAAAGATTTACTGGCACATTAGAAAACTATAGGGGAGTGACAGAATTAAGGAAGCAGGAATGTAAACGGACTCAGTTGGGAAATGTCAGTAAATTTACTTTATAGCCTGCATCTAAAACGCAGGAATGATTTACTTCTCTTTTGCCATGCTAGTTGAGTTTCCTCACCGGGTGGCCAGATGCAAACTCTTCCGCTAGTTGCCCACAATAAAGACCCATCGAGCCCCTAAGTGATAGCCATAAGCTGAAGATAAGGGAAAGAGGGGAAATGACATTGATTTACTGGCCAAGTTTAATACTGTATTACTCCTGATCGACGGATATCAAAAGATTATGCCAGGTAAGGGATGATTCAGCAAATAGCCTTTAATCAAATTCTTTCACTCTCAGAAATAAGCTCTTGAAGACATTAGTCTGATCCAGTAAAGAGTGAGAACCTGGGTATCTTCCAGCAAACAGCTTTCTCTAAATTCGAGTGGCAGGACGTTGTTCTTTAAAAGGCACAGGGGAACGGTCTCTTTAAAATGAAAGGCTAGCAGCAGTAGAAGGGATGTACAAAGTTTTTATCCCTAACAACAACAAAATGAAAATACATTTCCGCACTTTGAACAAACCACCAAACTATCTGGCAAAGTTTCCTGAAGTTTGGTTTCTGCAGTGGACCCAAGCGTCCTGAATTCATCAATTCTGCAGATGCAAACGATGCAGATGTTGTATTGCTAACCTCAAAGCCTAAGATCTGGGTTTGATATGCTCACAGGACACAGAGAAAGCAGCTTTAAAGCCTTAACGCATATACAGTAGGCGTTTGTATTAGATACAATGGTAACAATTTACAATAAGATGCAATACACTGACTTACTTTAGTTAATGCGTTAGTATCATGAACTAGCAATGATATAAAAAAAATTAATTTATTATAGATTAAATGTAATTTATAATTATACAACTGTGAGACATTAATTCACAACTTAAAATGTTAAGTTTACCTTGATTAATAAATTACATTTTAAATATAAACTAATTTTAAATATTAAAGTTAATAAATATTGTATTTATTCTGTAATATTTATCAGTAAAGCTATTAAAGTGTTATTCAATAATAGTTCATGATACCCAATGCATTAACTAATATAACAATTTATTACAAAGTGACACAGTTATACTTTACATGCAACTAACCCTAAACCTATAGTAATCAAATTGTAATAATTTATTTTACTAAGTACTACTAGTGTAATTACAATGTAACTACATACCTTAAAATAAAGTGTAATAATATTCACAAATTAAATCTTATTTTAAAGTGGGAAACATGTTATTTTAAGGTTTCCTTGTTACATGTTACATACACTTACTATTATAATAACAATTAATTATGCATAATTTCATACAAGTAACCCTAAACCAAACCCTAATCCTAACCCTAACCATATAGTAAGTACATGTAGTTAATTAATATTACTCAGTACTTAAAGGTATAATTACACTGTAACAAGGACACCTTAAAATAAAGTGTTAGACTTTATATGGTGAAACTTTATTTTACAGTGTCCTTGTTACAGGTTACATGTACTTACTATTATAATAAGAGTAAATTATGCATAATTGCATGCAACTAATCCTAAACCAATCCCTCATCCTAACCCTAACCCTATAGTAAGTACATGTAGTTGAGCTCAGTAAGCTCAGTACTTAAATGTATAATTACACTGTAACATAACACCTTAAAATAAAGTGTAACCCTTTGTATTAATGGCATAATTTAATATTCCATTACCTTTGTACATTATGAACAGCTTCGCAAAGATTTTGACTCAAACACAATTGGTAACATTTAAAAGAAACATTTAATCAAATCAAATAAATTCAAATATATTCAGATTAGACCAGAATCGCTCTCTACAACCCCAACCCCACCAAACAAAGCATTGTTTGAAAGTGAAGTTGTAGAGGAAATATTTGTTATATCTCAGTCGTAATGATAATTTGTGGTTGTCACTTTGCATTCCACAGCCAAAGCACACCTTTTTCCCTTCACAAATCAAATTCGCTGATAAGAAGCAGTCACGTCTACTTGTCTAATGATCAACTCCTTCCATATTCTGAAGGCTTGAGAAGCAGTCAATGAATTCTCAGTTTGAAATGAACTCTGTAAGGTCATGACACAGGATGAAGGGGAAATGGTGATGACAAACAAAGGTCCCAGCACTCCATCGCCTGGCCTGCTGCCGGGGAGGCCACACTCCATCTCCTGACTCCTCTGGGAGATAACCGGGATTCTCCAGGCCTTCCCAAACCTGGCAACTTCCCGTAGACACCTCTCTTCTCTTCTCCTTCCCTGATGTTATCAGGGGCCAGGACCCACTGTGGCTCTTTGTGGCTCACAGCCCCAGTTTCCGTCCGCACACGTGTGTGTCACATTATCTGTCAAGAGGCCAGACGCCATTTCCTGCATATTGGAAGAGGAGGGTAGGGGACAGGAAAGGGAAAGGACACACAGACTGACATCCAGGGAGGGACGAACATAGAGATTGTGTTTAGTTAATGTTTCTCGGCCCAGGATTTCTTATCAAAAATTGGCTCCATTGGACGGGTAACCCCTCGCTTGAGTCTTCTGAACAATGCAATCAGGTTTAATGGCCTGTTTGTAAGCATACCATTTATACACGTTGCACAGATTAAAGTTGGCATGAACACAGCTAGTGTTTTAAAATACCACTACATTTTTGAATATTATTATGAAAGCCAGTTGTAATTTCAGACAAAAAATAAAATAAAAATAAAAATAAAAATGAACGGTGAGCTTAATATATGGTGAGAAATAAGCCACAATTATGAGCAAGAAAACTGCAGATGTAATGGATGTAAAATCATGTTGCATGTTAAAATTTATAATTGTGAGTAAAAAGTTGCAAACACATCAAATATCATAAATGATGTAGTTGTGAGATACAGTATAAATCATATTATAACATTATATATATATATATATATATATATATACACACACACACATACATACATATATATATATATATATATATATATATATATATATATATATATATATATATATATATATATATATATAATACTGTATGTATATATAGCAAATATGGAGAAAAAACACAATTGTGATATTAGGGGATATAATGTTGCAATTATGATAATAGAAAGTCATAATTGTGAGATATAGTATAAGTGATATTATACACAAATATATAAAACCACAAATACGGGTAAAGTCATAATACGTGAGAAAAAAACACAAATATGGAACAAAAGTTGCAATTATATTAATAGGGATTAAGAACAATTTTATAATGTCAAAATTATCTAATTCAGTATGTCACATTGTAAGATATTAAGTCATATTGTCAGAAAAAGTCACAAATCCAAAAAGCAATTACAACAAATGAAGTCACTTTATGAGATTCAGAGATACAGCATAATGTTGCAAACTTGAGGAATGTTATAATTGTCAGAATTGTCAGAAACAGGATTCCACATATTATTTTAAAAAATGCTGTAAATATACATAAAAACAGCTATACTTCAATTATTAAACCAATGCATTTTTTTTTTTTTCATCTATTTGTGTGCTATCATAATTTGTAGTCTGTGACATACTCGTCATAACATCTTTGTCTATTTATTCATTTTCCATGAGTTGGCTAACACGAGTTCAAGGACCGCATGTCATCACATGTTAGTGTGGAAAAGTAATACAAAAACTGTCAAAGAGTTCCCGAAAAACATTTCCCTAAATAGAGCCACATGTGCCGTGAGGCCATGGAAAACAAACGCAAACATAGTGTTCACAGTTTTACAGAAATATTCAACACTCTGTCCATTAGGTGCAACTTAATGAGCCTTCTGAGCCACGACAGTTAGCTATACTTTGACCCCAATAAAAGAGCTATTTCACAGGAGGGAGAGAATGCATTTGCCCCCACCACTTGGCTACCATCTGAGTCTCAGCTAGGCCATGATCTGACTCCATCCGCATCCTTGGCTGGACTCAGGGGTCTGATTTCAATGGCTGCCTAAGCAGAGTTTGACTTTGAAGGCTTTGATCCCGGGGCAATGCTATGGCATTTGACTTCTGGTAAAGAAAAAAAAAGCAGCATGTCAGACCTCCAGGGTCACTGGGATCACTTAGCGCTGCTGAAAATAACCAGTGGAGAGCCGCGATTTGGGGAATCTAAAAGAGGCCTGACATTAGCAGGTGCCCCGAGGTGGACTGGAGAGTGCTACAGAGCAGGTCATTGACCTTGGACCATGGAGAACTTTTTTTTTCCAGAAAAACCTGGAGGCCTGACTTCATTTTGCAGCCAACGCTTCCACTGCTGTTTTGAAGCACCCTGTCGACCACTGCCAGCCCCTCCAAAAAATAAAATTTTAAGTAAGAAATCTCTTATTTAAAGAAAAAAATTCCATCAATTTCCAGCTGAAGTATTTTACAGTCATCGCGCTATTGAATCTGGCAACTGGCAAGAGAGACACCAGAATGGAGGCAAACCATTGACATCAGAATGGAAACATATCACTGACCATGCAATCACAACCAATCAAGCCTCATTTAGCTACCTTCAAAAAAGCTGTCCAAAATTACTTCTTTATTACTCCTATATAGTGCACTAAGTAGCATTCACTACAAAGGGATGAATGAACAAGTGAATGATTTTGCACACAGCCAATCAGACATTTATTTAGGCTTTTATTTACATTTTATTGAGAAATAAATGAATATAAAAATGCTTATTTTTAAATGGTTTTGCTAGTTATATTAGCCATTATTTGTATGTAGCCCAAAATACATTTTGAGAACTTGATAACACTTAAAACCTTTGTAAAATGCATTATATAGAAATGTATGATGTACAGTAAACTGTAATGCTTTATATCTTTTCATAAATAAGAGTTAAAACACCTTGTTTCATCTGATATTGGTTATTTTTTGTGTACTTTAAAAATGAATAGACACGTATTTAAAATATATTATAACTGTGGTTACAATTATTCATGATTTCACAGAATGCACTACAAGGCTTCAAGTAAAGTGTTACCAACATCCTTGTACACAAAATATGTGAAAATATAATTTGAAAAACTAATTTGGGTACCATGTAAAATGCCTTTCATACCAGGTAAATATATAACAACAAAACAAACTGACCAAAAGAAAAAGACATGGGATACAAAGCTACTCTAACTGTATAAGTGACACACCTAGCTACAGTAATGTGTGGTTGACTCAGTACCACTAATATACTATTAATTGCTGAGATCTAAACAGGGATGTAACTCTAACCTCTAGGTGACAAGCTCAAATGATATGTTAACATCAGCCACCAGCTATGCTACCTAAGGTTACCATTTAACCGAGAAGCAGAAAGTGACACTGTCTTCCCTTTCAGAGCCTCCAGACAGTTTTCAGAGATTGAGCTGTCACTTTTCATGTGTGTCTTTTTTATTTCTTTTTTTTTTTTAACCACAGATTGATTTAAGCATGAACCCATCTGATACACTGCCAAAAACCACAGTACAAACCTCAGCCTGGAGTGTAGGCAATTTTATACAATGGGGGTTGGTTAAACTTAAGCATTTTCCCCACTACAATCTCTTATTGGAGTAATCTAAACTCATAATTAGAAGTTCTGTCCTCCTCTGCACAGTGCAGATCTGATGCTGAAATCTTCACAAAAGCATAACATTTAAAAAGAGTACATATTATGGAAATAATATACTTTAAAATAACATACTAAGTGAAAACTGGATGTAATGTTTTAGGACACTTAACTACATGACATTTTCACCTAAATAAACATGTATTATAGTTTAAATTTATATTAAATGCAATCGGTTGAAATTTGAAATCATTACTTCTATTGTCTTTGAAATATGATTACAGTGTACAAAGTTAGCATAATGTCTAAAGGGGACCATCGAAATATAGTGCTACCCAATTACAATTTGTAAAAAACTGTAATTTTAGAAAAATAACCACTTTGTTTAGTATATGAAAGTGAATGGGAACTGACATTGTGGAACTCCAAAATGACCAAAAATGTTCCATAAAAGTGGTCCATAAGCTGTACAGTAGTCATGAAAGGAGTAGTGGTTCATAAATGACTCAGTTTTTTTGAGTAGCATCTCATGAATGGTTCATTCTTTGGAGTCAAATCTTTGAAATTAATCAATTGATCCAGTTCACAAAACCAGTTTTAATTGTTCGTTTACAAATCAGACTGATCTGGTTTTACTGACTCATTGGCTACGTTCACACTGCAGGGCTTAATGCTCAATTCCGATTTTTTGAAAAAATTAGATTTTTTTGCAAGGCCGTTCACATTTCCAATTAAATGCGACCTTTTGTGATCTCCTGTGTGAACGTGAAAAGACCCAGAAGTGACCCGCATGCGCAGAAGAGTACTCAACGGTCAACGACGTCACTCGTTGTTTGCGGAAGTAGCTAACGTTAAACATGGATGTCAACAACAGTGTAGTCAACAGCGGAGCTCTTTTTGCAATATTAAAGTTATTTTCCAAACGGAGCCAGGATCGTCTGTAACCACGCTCTGCCATTTCGCTGGAAATGTTTTCGTAAACCGCCCGGTTCCGATAAGAGCCCTCGAGTTTGGCCTGAATAGAGCTGTCACCCCAAATATTAATTAAATCTGTGACATCGCTTCCCTTCCATTGACTGGTCTCAGCAGCATCGTCCGCCATGGTTGTTGTTTATCTTCTCGTTCCTGCCTACTTCAACGCAGAATTATGACGTTTGTAGCGTATCAATGACGTACGGGTCGGATACATGTGGCCTGGCCCTTCAGACGGAGGTCGCATTTCAAAAGATCGGATTCGTATCGGATTCAGGACCACATACCCAAGTGGCCAGGGTCACATTTGAAAAGATCGGATCTGTGTCGTTCAGACTGTCATGAAAAGATCAGATACAGGTCGCATAGGGGCATAAAAATCGGAATTGGGTCATTTCAGCCTGCAGTGTGAACGTAGCCATTGACATGGTCGCAACAGTTAACAAATTACCAATAAATAATGCATGGCTTTAGAAGACTTGAATTATAGTTTGTGTGTCACCTGGACCACAAGTTTTAAAGTCTGACAGCCTCTGTCCTCATTCACCTTCATCATATATGAAGATTGGCCAGGACATTCTTCCAAAATTTACATTCTGTGTTCCACAGAAGAAAACACCACAGGTCTCAAACGGCATGGGTAAAGAAGGACAGAATTATGATTTTTGGGCGAGTTACCCCTTTAAGCACTACATTTGGAAGACAGATGATATATTTTGATATGTAATTGGACGGAACCAACATTTCCAGCAACACACATGTGGTGTGCACTAACCTCATGAACTTCGGCCCATTAGTCTGTGTCAGCAGGCCCTACACCTTTGGAGGAACCAGGGCACCGTTTGCCATTTTTCACCTGCTTAAGAAGTGAATGACAAGTAAAGGTCTTGGCTCAAAAAAACAGAGCCGCTGGTGGTCCTCTTCAAAACACCCGGAGTCACTGCGATCAATTCACATTACTGAAAATAACCCCTGCATCCATGTCTCTCATAAACTTCTCCCTCAGACAACAACTCCAACCCCCACCACCCAACCATATTCCAGCTCCCCCCAGAGCTCTGTGACACCAGCAGGTGCTCTTTGTCATTGGACCTGCGGCACATGCTCGCAGACTCCACAATAGCAGCCGAAGGGCCCCATCGCTCGTCCTTCAGTGCCCCCTCTTTTGTTTCACACTGTAGCTTCGGCTCAATGCCATTTTTGTTCTCACATGTCAAAAGTTCACTATGAAATATGGCTCTCTGGAATATTAATTTTAAGTCCCATAAGAGGAACACACATTCAACTGTGTTTTTATTCTTTCTAATGACTCTTTGATAAACCTCAGCTAAGAGGAAATCCCATTATGTAATATGAGAAAGCCATCCCAAGCTTTACATCTGTCATGTACATAACATGAGAAAAAAAAAAAAAAAAAAAAAAAAAACACTTTCAGATTTATGCCTTACAGGTCATGGAGATAAATCTACTCGGGCCTCATTTCTAATGGTGCTGTGAATGGCAGACATCAGTGCAGTTTGTGTGAGAACATGTTGCACTTTAATGCCATCTGTAACCCAAACCAATACTTCTTATCACAGATGCAAAGCTTGCAAAAGAGAGAAACACATGCCAGGGAGCTTTGAGATGTCATACATGCAGATTAAAATAGGGAAACATTACAGCACTGCCCGCAATGTTCACAGGTATGCTCTGCTATTTCCTGTTTGTATTGTTTTTCTTTTCCTCTAAAATTTGAAATAGCAGTGTCCATTTTACATATAATGCATAAATGCATTTAATCTAGGGTGTCCAAACGTCCTCTTTTTTTTCTGGACTTGTCCTGACGGGGACTTTCAGTACATTTTATTTACTGTATTTGTATTTGCATACTTTTGTTATTTTTCTCACACCACGATTGGTCCATTACGTGCAATGTCTGCATTCTAGTGGTAAAAATACTTTTCAGTCATTGCCCTTTCTAAGTATGAAAACAATAGGAAAACAAAGTCAAACCCTGGACATTTAAGGCAATTTAGAAATTTCGGCCGGGATTTGCTCCTTTCCAATTTATTCCAAATCCGTAAGACCTTCGTTCATCTTGAGAACACAAATTTAGATATTTTTGATGAAATCCGAGAGCTTTCTGACCCTGCATAGATAGCAATGTAAAGACATCATTAAAATAATCCATGTGACATCAGTGGTTCTATCTGAATTTTATGAAGCTAAGAGAATACCATTTGTGCACAAAGAAAACAAAAATAAATTTATTCAACAATTTCTTTTTTTTTCTGTGGCAGTCTTCAACGTGCGTTTACAACAGTACCATGATGCATACACCAAACTGCGCAGAATTTTAAATGTTTGGGTTAACTACCCCTTTAAGCTAGAGCCCTGCACAGACCTCAAATCTAGGCCCTAGTCCAGCCCTGGTCCGAGACGCTCATGCCCTAGCCCAGCCCTTGTCCGACAGCTTATCAGAATTCTCAGCCCAAGTCTGACCCTAAAATAAAAAATAAAAAATTATATATATTATATATATATATATATATATATATATATATATATATATATATATATATATTATATATATATATATATATATATATATATATTCTTAAAATACCTAAAATTAAATATACAGTTACAAAACAGCTCAAGTATATGACAAAATGCTAGTTTAAATGTTTAACCTATATAAATGTGCGCTGTTAGATGCATATTCAATAATTTTTTACGTTGTCATTTTTGCTCATAAAGGTAAGAGAAATCCATCATTTGGCACTGCAAAGGGTCTACTTTTATTTGTGTGCACTCACAATATCTACAAAACATTGTGCTTTTATAAAATAAAGAAAACAAACAGGATGCTTTTTTTGCAGTTGCGGTCTTGAGCAAGAGCACTTCACAATGATGAACCAAAACTCAGTGAATACTTGCCTCACAGACTTGATAAATGATTCTATAAAAAGCTTTGAATTTTTTCTTTAAAACAAAATAATTCAAATCGAAAACAAAAATTATTTCATTATAAAATCCGTAAAGATGCATTTCTCTTCAGGGCTCTAATACAAACTTCAATTAGAATTTAAAAGCATTCTCAATTAAATTTTGATGCTGTTTCTATATACTAAAAGAAATGTCACAAAATTATTTCATATTAAGTAGTGCTGTTATTTATTTATTTATTGTATAAATGTAATTATATGTGTCAATTGATCTAACTAAACTATCATATAAATATCATATAAATATTTTTTTCTCAATTTTTTTTTTTTTTTGGAAAAAGCCTTCAAATTAAGAAAATTCAAAGACAATGTGGCTGAAGAAAGCATTAAATACAGAATTTAGATGTCATGCTAAAGCCCTAACATATTACATACAGTATTCTGTTTTAACCATAATGTTTTTTTTTTTTTTTTCTAAATGTTTTTTTGATGAATGTTGATGAATGTTGTCATCAATGAATGTTTTTTCTTTTTTTTTTTCCTCATGTGTTTTTTTTTCCCCTCTTCTGCTGCTTCTAGTTTACCCTCTAATTTAATTTGCTTTGTTGGTTTGCTGTTCTCCTTGGAGAGCGCTTGTTCCAACACACACGCAAAACTAGGTGTTCTTGTAGCACAAGGGCATGAACATGGACTCCCATTCACCTTGCGTTTCAGTGCTATTTCTCTCACCCATAGTGGCCCCTAAAAATCAATAGAAGTTCAGGAACTAACTGTGTCTGGGGCACAGATGTACACAACTGTGTGTACAAGTTCAGCTGAGGACAAGCAGCCACAGAGGATTCGTCCGCAGCCATATTATTTCCTACGTGACAACTGTACAGAGAGCGAATGAGTGATTTGCTCACTCGGGGAGTAGGAAATGAGAAATTTTATGGCATCTGGAAACCAACACCATTCTTTCCTCCCTCTCCATCCATGTCACTTCCATTTATTTACACCTCTTACAGACGGGCTTCGCAACCACACTACAAAGTATATGTAGCCACGAAATAGAGTCTGACCCTTTGGTATTTGCATGCTCCTTTCTAAACACCACCACGGCCGACATCAGCATTCATGAATAATTGCGCAGAATGTACACTCTTGGTTAGCGGTGGGCGGACACGGGAACAGAGCATGTAGCCACCGCTTTTGATGTGGAATTGTAACCGCATAGAGCAAGAGCTCGCAGACTAACAAGCACTCGCAGCCCAGTGTGTATGTCACAGGGGGAGGGAGTCGCAGCACAGGGCACATTCATCAAAGAGAAGCTGAGCTGATGGAACCTAAGTGCAGTGTCATCACAAGGAAAAGGCTTGATAATCACTCATGTTGGAGTGGGATCTGCACAGGCCTGGGGAAATCAATAGTAGTTCACTGGACAGCAGCCTAGACAAAACAATCCAGAGGGTGTGTCTCATTCCACTCCTGACGTCAATCAGTATATTGTGAACACTATAATTCGGCCACTGGTAAGAGCCTTGACCTACTAAATACTGGGACACTGATGGTTCAATTACCTACATTGTGATCGTGAGGTTAAATGTTAAAATGTAGCTGATATCTACCAACAAAATTTGTTTATCATGCATCTTTGCTGAAGCGGTTAAAAAATTACAAGCTCTGATGACTAAAAGACAACATTTCCAGGAAGTGAATATAGTGAGCATGCAGCCAATGCTCATTGATTTTTATGGTGCATTCATTCTCATTTCGATTTTGTCAATGAAACAGCCCTATCTTCTTCCCTGGGTAGTAAGTACACTTACTACTAAACTAGGTAGTACTAGGGAATGGACTGAGATGCACCCATAGGCCTCACAGTCCATCAGTCCATATGAACCCTGCCCCCTGAACTAATTTCAAGATGAAATAAAAGCATTACACACACTCAATGAAAGGGTGTTGTTAATCCCAACATAATCCAGGAGTTTGTTTGTTAAGGTTAATTTGAAATTGACATGCAGCTGTGGGAAATCCCTTTTTAAATGTTATGTAAACACCAAGCAAACACTTCCAATAATGGGAAACCTACATGGTCTTATAAAAAAAAAAAAAAAAAAAATAACACATCTAACACATTTAATCATCAATTTAGCAAAAAACTCTCTTTTTTAAGATGCATGATATGGATTTTTTTTTTTTCCCTCTTGGCCACATCCAGCTGAACTCCAGAATGTTTTCTGGTTCTGCCTCTTCAAACATTGATAAAAGAACCATCAATCTTTTTTTCAGAAAAAAAAAAAAAAAAAAAAAAAAAAAAAAAATTGTTTTGGTCATTCAGAATTCTTGTCTTGAAAGAGACCCGTGACTCAAGTGGACTGTACGATTACAAATCTCTCTGAGCAGTCCATGCTTAACTACAGCAATGAGAAAAGGTGGAGAGGGTCTCTCCATTCTAAGTTGTGGTTGACCTCATTCGGTTTTGGCTCTCACTTGAAGAAAATAACTTTCATCTTTTCTCGCTATGGCTCTGTGCTTTTAGAGGCAAACAAAACCAACCTGGCAACCAACTGCAGCCTCTCAAGTTGTCCGTCTTAAGAACACTCAACCGAGTCTAAAGAATTGTATTCTGTTTAATGCTGCTATTAAATGTATGTCTTTGCTATTATGTCTTAATATACAAAGTTCCCAAATTACTCTGTCTCTACAGTACATTCACTACATAGGTTTATGGATAACAGTTTTTAAAGTGCTTTAAATGTACACTTAATTCATATCAATAACATAATATATAACAACAAGGATTAATGTTTAATTACAAGCATCTTACAAATTAATTGCATGTTGTTCATCATTAAGTACTGTCTGAGTAAATGTTTCACTGTATCAACATTAAAATGTGTCCATATGTTTAGTATAGTGTGCTGTTAATGATTCTGCATTTTATTTTTCCACATTACATGAATTCAACAGCTGATTCTTCTCTAAAACGGAACCGTTTCTCCAAGAACCGATCATCTTTGCGTGCCATAACAGGGAAATCATTCAAAGTAGGACTGTCATGAGATGACACTTTGCACTTCTAATGGGAAACTGCTGTTGTGTGTCCCGTGTTGGCTGAAGACATGACAAAATGCTGAATGGAGAGGAAAAACGAGGAGGGGGGGAAACGGATCAATACTGCTCGGGAAATAAGGTAGAAAAGGTTATTTACTTGACATTGATCCGTTGCCTCGGCAGCAGAGCCGGTCCAGCGTCTCTTTTGTTAACCTTTAAGCCTGAGTGTACTCACAAACGATAGGGGAGTCCACTAACAGGTGTAAATTATGGATCGAAGGAGGTCGCCATACCTCTGTCACTGCCTGGTGCCTGTGTACTTACAGCCCTGAAGAAATTTAAACATCAATAGGGATAATAAGGACAAATTTATCACACTCAGGTCCTGAAGTCCCACTGCCAGGTCTGCCCGGCGTCTTGAGCAAATGTTTCTCAATCTTAGCCTCAATTGATGCAGACATTCTTTTTCCCCTCAAGGATGATCAATTGTGACACAGCGCATTTCCTTTCACTCATTGTGCATGGCTCTTTGTAAAGGGGAAAATACAGACTGCTAATTTGCTTTTTTTCTTTTTACAACGTGAATGCCTTAATCATTCTAAAATAAAGATGCAATTCATGGGATTAACACGTGTACATAATTAGCACAAAGGAAAAATGAAAGGATTTGATTTATTTCCATAAATGACATCATATATTGTTTTTTGTGTATGGTAAAGGTAAGATTGTGAGATTGTAATATTAGACACATGATTTGAAGGTAAATGTGTATTATAGTCAAATATAGAGAAAACAATACTGCTTCACATATACTAAACTTGTAATAAATATATGTGATATACACACACACACACACACACACATATACAGTATATAGACACACATATATATTTAATTAAAATATAAATATTTTCAAAGAATATACACTAGAGTTCAAAAGTTTTGGGTCAGTAAATTTTTATTCTTTCTTTTTTGAAAGAAATTAAAACTTTTATTCAGCAATAATGAACAATGAACAATAATGTTTTTTTTTATTTATAATTATCTTATGTTCATCAAGGCTGCATTTATTTGATCACAAATACAGAAAAAAAAAAACTGTAATCTTTTTCAAAATGTTATTACAATATAAAATAATGTTTTCTATTTTAATATCCTTTAAAATATAAATTATTTCTGTGATGCAAAGCTGAATTTCCATAAGCCATTACTCCAGTATAAAGTGTCACATAATCCTTAAGGAATCTAATACGCTGATTTATTATTAGAATTATCAATGTTGGCAATGGTTGTGCTGCCAAATATTTTTTTGGAAACTGCAATACTTTTTTCAGGATTCTTTGATGAATAAAAGTTACAAAGAACAGCACTTATTAAAAACATAAATCTTGTCTAACAATATAAATATTTGGTATCACTTCTTATCAATTTAACACATTATTGCTGAATAAAAGTTTTAATTTCTTTCAAAAAAAGAAAGAATAAAAATTTACTGACCCCAAACTTTTGAACTGTAGTGTATATTCTTCGAAAAGATTTATATTTTAAATAAATGCTCTTCTTTTTAATTTTTTTATTCATCAAAGAATCCTGAAAAAAAAGTTTCCAAAAAAATATTAAAGGGGTCATTAGATGCTGCTAAAAAGAACATTATTTTATGTATTTGGTGTAATGAAATGTGTTTATGCAGTTTAAGGTAAAAAAAAACACATTATTTTCCACATACTGTACATTAATGTTTCTCCTCTATGCCCCGCCTTCTGAAATGCGTCGATTTTTACAAAGCTCATCTCTCTGAAAAGTGAGGTGTGCTCTGATTGGCCAGCTATCCAGCGCGTTGTGATTTGGCGAATGCCTCAAGCGTGTGATGGAAATGTTACGCCTCTTAACATATTGTGAGGCCTTGTCTGGCCGGAGCGACGAGACATAAACATAAATCCCATTATAAACGTGATATAAACATAATTTCTAGTCTTGTCTTTTTTTTGGAATGCAAAAACAAAGTAGTTTCGCTTTCTCAATGAAACAGCATCATACACCGCACCCTTGAGTGAGCAGAGGCCGGAGGCCTAGAGTGAGCCGCGGTCTAGAGTGAGCCACAGCCGGCTTGAGTGAACAGAGGCAGCCGGATTGAGGCAGATTCTACGAAGAAGCATGCCTTGTGCTCACGGCAATCACATGTGACGACCCCGGGCTGGACTCCGTTTCGTCCATGGTGAAAGCCCATTCTGCGATTCACAGTGCAAAGTTGATGTATTTCCTCAGCGACCAGCACGGATCAGCTCCAGGCATGACGAAGCAGATATCGTCCTCTTTTGGAAGGCCAAACAAAGTAGTTTTGCTTTCACAGTAAAACACACAGTGTCTATATGACATGGCAGTGGCGGCAACAACAATACTACAACGAGAATAAAAGGTACGCCTTCTTTCTTTGCGTTAACGTCTGGGCGGCGTTATGCAAATCTTCCCACATACTGACGTAGATGTGTGGGGGCGTGTTAGAATGAGCCATTTCCGGAGGGCGTGGATGAGTCTCAACTTTTATAAAGAATATCTCTTTGGATTTGAGACTGTAGTCTTTGCAACTTTAAAGATCTTCTTTATTCACCAAGAGCTTGTAACACTCCAAAGAGAAAGGAAAATTTTAAATCGCATCATATGTCCCCTTTAAGCAACACAATAGTTTCCAGCACTGATAATAAATCAGCATATTAGATTGATTTCTGAAGGATCATGTGACACTGAAGAATGATGAAAATTCAGCTTTGCATCACAGGAATAAATTAGATTTTAATGCATATTAAAATAGAAAAATGTTTTTTTACATCATAATAATATTTCACAATATTACATTTTTTTCCTGTATTTTTCATCAAATAAATGCAGCCTAGATGAGCATAAGAAACTCCTGTATAAAAAAAAAAAAAAAAAAATGTTCTGATCTTAAACTTTTGACTGGTAGTATATATGTATATTAGGGCTGTCAATCGATTAAAATTTATAATCAGATTAATCACACACTTTTTCTATAATTACCTGCGATAAATCACACACTTCATGAAATTAAGCATAGACCATTTATCTTGTTTCAAATGTACATTTGTTATCATTTGCTATATACAGCAAAGTAAAACAAAAGTTTAAAGGATGATTCTCAAAAATCTGTATTTTCTGCAAGCTTTTTACAAGATAAATTTAGATGTCTTTCCAAAAAAGGAAACCTACAAACTCTAAAAGGACACCAATGAGCCCATATAAGCACATATGAAGAAAGAAAAAAAAAATCTGAATACTATAGTATGTGTACAGTGCAACAGCAAAGAGCTTTTTTACATTTTGGAGAAGCCAAGTAGCCATACTGAACAGGACCACATGGAGATGCCAAAAAAAAAAAAAAAAAAAAAAACCTAAACCAACCACCTGCTGACTGCATATATCTACTACTGTAGATCCATTAATTATTGTGAACCTGTGTGGAAACAACATGAATGTACAGAAATGTCTGTACTGTGCATAAATACAATGTGTGATCAGTGCATCAAGAGCACTCATACACGCATTATTATAACTGACTCACGCGTGCTTACTGTAAAACTCCTGTACACCACCACAATCGTCTTTACCTTGATCGCAGTCTTCATCCATCAAAACTCTACTAGCGAGACTGGTTATCTAGTCGAGAAACCATACAGTAGTTAGCCTCTCATCTGGCCATACAGCAGTGGGTTGTTAACAATCAGTTCAGTCTGTACTTCACATAGTGCAATGTGTTAGGGCTTGAGCTCTTCAGAGACAATCACAGAATATGACAGAGCTCTGCAATCTCTGATGTAATCAGCCTGGTTTCCTTTGTATTATCGCTGTTTTGGACGGATTGTTTGAATGCATTTGGTTCCTGGGTCACTGGACTGAAAACTTTCTCGGAGTTTAGCGGCTTAAAATTATTTAATCGCAAGCAGAGAAGAAATTTGGGTTAAAGGGTTAGAATATAATTAGTGCTTCAGTAATTTTGCGTTAACTGCATTAAATTATTTTAATGCGTTAAGGATTGTAAAATTAATCGCATGCGTTAACGATGACAGCCCTAATACACACACACACACACACACACACACACACACACACACACACACACACACAATACATATTTATACAAATGATATATATATATATATATATTAGTGCTGTCAAAAGATTAATTGTGATTAATCACATCCAAAATATGTGTATGTGTCCTGTGTATATTTATTATGTATTATGTATTATGTATATTTATACAAATGACTTTATTGAGTCATTCTGTAATTTACCAGCTAAAATGTTTAATTTTAGAAACTAATCTATCTCTAATCATTTTTACTGTGAATTCCTGGTTTATTGAACCATTAACAGTGGCTTTCATATCTAAATACTAATTTCCATTTCCAAAGCAAGCCTCAGGCTAAAACACAGCTGAATCAGTCAGAGCTAAATCGAAGTTTGATCCATCTCAGACCACATAACATGCTAATGTTAGCCATTGAGAACATCATACTAATCCAAGCAAAGGGCATTGGATTACCTTTATAAAAACACCAAGACATGCCGACAACGGATATTCCTGGCAAGCCCTCCAAGCCAAGGGTGCTGTAACTCTAACCTGGCTGTTACTAACTATTGGCTGAACGTCTTGCTTGGATCCTTCCCAGCCTTCATCTTCCAACATCCATCATGTTCTTTTTTTGTGAGGGAAGATGGCACAGACCTGATGCATTGGGTGATAGACTATTTGTCCTTCCATATGCTGGATCTTGTAAGCCGCTGTATGCTATCCTGCCAAATTTTGTCCCGTGCCAGCGAAGGACACATGTTTTTACAACACAAAGTTTGGCAACCGGTCAAACGGCAGACCTGCGATTTAGGACTTTCCAAGGTTCAGCATGGCTGCACGGGTCATTTGGAGAGATTTTAAAAACGTTCACGAAGCACACCTGGAAGTGCACATAAAATGTTCTTTGAAGAAAAAAAAAATAAACAATGAAGTTTTAATATTTAACTGTCTGCAATGGGTCTGCAAAGTACATTTGGGTGTGTTTCTCGGTCGACAAAATTCACTTTACAATCTCCTGCGAAAAACGGACACGTCCACAAACACAAAGTTGCAGGAAAAAATATTAGAATGCTAACATGCTTTTGCTTTCAAGAGTAAATGCAGAGATTACCTTGCTATTGAGATCAACCCCAGCCACCCCATTTTGCAATAAAAAAGGGGGTAAAATCTAATATTAAGAGTCAAGGCCTCAGAGGCAGGGAAAGCACTTTGAGTATTCAGTCGGTGTATCCGGGTGATTCATTTTCACAGAGGAAGCAAGCCCATGGGGTGAGGTGACCCCAAGAAGCCAAGAAATTTGTTTTTCCTTTCCTTCCTGCTCCCTTCTGGACTGCCTATATCTCACTTCCTGGAAGTACCTGTCCCTCTCACTCACTCTCAAGGACCCAGCCAATCTCCCTTTGTAAATAGAACTATGTTTTATAATTCTCTCTCTCTCCGAGATGACCGTATCAATAATGCAGGGGAACTGCATCTGTCCGGAGTGATGAGATTATTTTTCTGATTTGGCCTGACAGTTATGGTGATAGTTTGCCAAACAATCTACTCTGGCGACAATGACCACAGATTACAGCTGTTTTTAAAACAGCGTGGCTGAGGAGAGCTCCATGATTGATTACACATGAAGAGACAGAGGCGGGCAATTTGGCCCCAGCATCTCACTTGCTTTTAACTCCACTGATACTGAAATAATCTTTTTCGTTTATCCGTTTGGGGAAATGCACAATACGGAGGACTGCGGGTCTAAAATAGTCTGACGGCAACAAGTGTGCTACTATTGAAGAAAAATAGCCTTGTGTTGTTTTTGATAACCCATGTAAAAGACATTATAATGAACTTTATAAACCTTGGAGATTTCAAAGCCCGCTAAGCCTGAAATGCGTTCTTTAAATATTTAGTTATAACAGTGTTCACACTTCAAAATTTCCCTTTCACCTGCATGTCATTAGCTAGTATGCTTTATATATATATATTTTTTCAATAGGAGATGACATGAATGAAAGTGCATATTGAAGTTGGAGGCTGATATATAGTAATAGGGTGAATAGTAGGGTGTTTATTTAATGTTTGTGCATTTTGGCCCAGTTGACATTAATAAATATATCCTCTTCCAATAGTGTACATACAGTGCATGCAACACAGAAAATTTGTCAGTTTAGTAAAAAAATAAAAAATAAAACAAAAATAATTATCAAAATTTTAGTATAAAAAAAAAATTTTATATTTAACAGCATTTTGTGATGGAAATTACATTCTAAATATAAGTAATAATAAGTATTAAAAAGCGTTTCTGATGATTTTACACCTAGTATTAAATAACTGTTATTTTTAAAATGGATTTTGATATTTTAAGATAAAAATCTTTAATAAAAATATATTGGGACATAAAACACTAATAATCAGATCATGGAGATCTGGGGTTAATACAAGTAAATATCAGTTAAGATTAAGAAAAAGCTCATATGTAACAAGCGATCATGTCAAGTCATACATAATACCAATTTTTCGTGAATCTAAACAAAGACCAACAATTTTTGATGTCTCACTAGCTGTCAATCCCTCTAAACCTCTTTGTCAGAATTAAAAAGTATGCATTCAGAACTTTTAATGTAATAAATGTCAAAAAGACAATATGAAATAATTACTGGAAGGACAATCTGTGACATTTCTTAAACAACAACAAAAATCCTTATCCTTGAGTCATCACAGTTACTGACATTTATATAAAGTACATTCCATAATAGTCATTTATGACTTAGTAATTCCTCTGAATCGGCTCAAAGCCCTTGAGGTTAGAGACTATCAAAGACCAACATCCATTAAAAAAAGGCAATAACCCACCTTTAACTGTGCTAACAAGTCCACCAAGCCCAAGGCCTGTGGTCTAGAACAGGCACTGTACAGGTCACAAAGCAGGTTAAGAAGCTATAATAAGCCACTTCAATAATGTGACTCAGGCCCAGTGAATAAAACATGACTGTAATCCACTTTTTGGCCTAAGAGGTCTCAAAAAGGCAAGCATGGCACTTGTCAGACATCATGACCTAATTACTTCCATAAATAAATGATCATACTTTTCAATTTAAAGTTGCATGCTGTGCTGGGAACTGAAACTGAATTAAAACGAACATCATCGGGAGGTTTGGGATAGCTATAGTGCTTAACATCTGCAAAAAATTTAAAACGGCAACAGAAAAGAACCTGGATATATAGATTTCCTTGGATCGCGTCAAGACTATTAGCATTCCAGGATCTTCTCCCCATCCCTGAATATTTGTTCTCCAAAACACTAGCAGGCTGAGAGCAGAGAGGCTCATGTTTTATTAATGACACATTAGGAGTAACACCAATCGGCTAATATAAATTTGCATATTTATTAAAAATAAGACATTTGTGATTAATGGGATTTTGCAATGCTACATGGAAATGAGGTGAAAACTGTTGGTGAGTAAATCCCTGATCTTGGCTTTAAAATGTGGCACTCCTTAAGGTTCTTAAGCATCTACATTCATAATACTAACTCAACTGGCCCTTCAGAACAATATAAAAATGGCACAATAAACCGATATGCACGGATAACACAATCACTATGTGGCGTCTCCTGCAAGCTCTGTAAATAAAGACACTCTCACCTGCTCATTATGCAGCCACCCATGCTTCAAATACTGCAGGAGTATCACCAGATTTAGTCTGCGGTGTATTACACTGCAGATCCCAAGTGGGCTGAGAGAAAGACAGAAGTTGGAGTGGGTTTAGAGGGCCCGTCTGCCATCGATTCAAATCTGTCCTATAAAAGAGTAAAAACAGAGAGGGGGGGAGAGAAAAAACAGAATAAGAAATTGTCTTGACGACAAGGACATTGTCAGATAAGTGGAGAAGGGCAGTCAGAGAGCTATTTAGAGCGCCGGTAAATGGCCTTTTTACCATTCCGGCTCCCCCTCTCTGCTCCCTCCTCCTCTGTTTGGGGATGGCATTAGAGACTGGAGACTGACATACATTTTTTATAGCTTCATAAAGTCGTCCAATGACCAGGTCACCCTTCTCATAACTAGGGAGCAGAACGCTTGAAAAAAGCCATTCATCACTGTGAAAGGGCCTGCTTGTCCAAGCGCCTTCAAACATGCACAGAGTCTGGCGAGAGACGCTCAGCGCAAATGCTAACGTACTTCTGCCGCTAATGCCAGATGACCTTCTCACATCTATTAGC
This sequence comes from Cyprinus carpio, assembly GCF_018340385.1. Lineage (NCBI taxonomy): Eukaryota > Metazoa > Chordata > Actinopteri > Cypriniformes > Cyprinidae > Cyprinus > Cyprinus carpio. The sequence continues at coordinate 15,217,533 of NC_056614.1, read as the reverse complement.
AGGCTGGCTGACGCAGAGGGCAGACACGTGCCCCACTTGTCTCCTGCTAAAATCTCAACCGCAAAGATTACAAATACCATACGTGATTCCACATATCAGCATAAGCGTCGTGAGGAAAAGGTAGCAGGAACGCCTGATGTGGTTTCAAACAATACACAAATAAATGTGGTATGGGGATGTGTCCGTCTGACAATTTATTCAGATTTTAAGGGAAGTGCATGACATGCCTTTTAAGTATGTCCCCTTTGATTTGGCAAGCCAGAAGGACCTCCAGTACAGAATTGGAACGCCCCTCGCAGAGAAACCATCACACCACCGCAGCCCATTAGTGGGCAATTAGTGACAGCTGGTGGGTTGTCAGGCTGGTAATGGGCTCAAAAGGAATACCCGAGGAATACAGGAAACAATAGAGGGAACATGGCGAGAAAGCGAAACGGGAGCATTTAAGAAACGGATTATGTTCGAAACGTGCACGACGTACATTGTGCCGTCTTTTATTTTCGTCTACCACACTAGGGGATCCATAGCAGACGAATGTTTTAATTTAGTCGCTGAGGCAGAAAGTGTTTCCAATAATCATGCTGTCACAACACCCAGACGTGAGTGTCCAATCCTGCCAGACTCCCAAAATGTGTAATTATCAGCTCAAAATGATCATGTATAAGATGCCTTATGCTACGGTATTCATTCCAACCCGAGTTGTGTGGGAGTGAATGCGGCGGGTTTAAAGAGAGATCTACTTTCTAAGGTAAAACAAAACAAGCACGCGACGTCCGGGAAACAACAACGCCTGGACGTTTTGAGTCCATTTTCAAATGCGATACTCCCTTGGTCCATGAAAGGAAATAGGCTGCAGTTCTACGGCATTGTGTCCATCAGATCGCTCAGGCTTTTTCGCCTGTTTTTCATTTCAAATGCTGTGGCTGAACTTTGAAGGGCCCAAGAGGCAGGCCGAGGGCGAGAGATATAAGTCCTTTAATAATTTATTTAAGAGGCCAGAAAAAAGCAGCCAAGGGGAACAAATAGTGTTTCTCCCAGAACCAGGACCTCTCTGACCCCGGCGTGACGTACCTGCAGCGGCCCCGGCCCCATCACATTAGCGAAATTCTTATTTGATGGCATTTTAATATTCTGCCTTGATGACTTTTTAGCAACATTTACTTTCGGCGGTCTCTGGCGCTTCCCCCGGAGGAAATGAAACATGTCAAAACCCATTACGAAAAAATCAAAATTTAAATACCTCGGCCGTGTTAGTAGTAATACACACAATCCCTGCCGCTCAGAGGCAGGGGCGCACAAACACTCATCTGCTTGCCGGCTCGTAATGAGTCTGTTTGATGGGGAAGCGATTTGTGGGTCACCAAGCATACGTTACAGATCCAATTTAACCCTTGATTGCTTGTACTCTGGAGGGCTGGGGGGAATGTGTTATTGAAATTTAATACCAGATCATTTCTGTTTTTTTCTTCCCGGTCCCCCCAGCCCTCTCCTCCCGTGTTGGCACAAAGGTGTACTAATACGCCTCCCAGTGTAGCGTGGTATCGGTGGAGGAGACTGAGATGCAATGAGGGAGAAGTAAAAGTGCGGCCGATGGAGAGAAACAAAGACAATTTTATGCATGAACGCTAGGCCAGCCTCCTCCCGGGGTCTTGCTAAACACCAATCCAATTAGCCCCCGAAGACGCCACAATGGTTTCCGACTCAATTGAGTTTTGGCTTTTCCATCATGTGATTTATGACTTTTACAATGCAGTTATTTCTGTAGAGCTGCGATCTGCTTGTGCGACAGATATGCCGCGTAGCAATTTCACAGATACACGGACGGCTGTGGGAACAGACAGATAGAATGCTGTAATGTGGCAGCATGCAAATGTCTGCTGGTTAGTCTTTAAGGGAAAAGAGAGAGCAGGCTGGGCTTTTTACCCTGCGTGACATCTGACAGGATGTGAGGGTGACAGCAGACAACAATGAGAGGAAGCAGTAGTGTTATTAAGTGAGCCTATGTCAAGGGCAAAGAAAGTTAACCACCACTTGACAACGTAACTAGAAAGTTTTTTGTTTTTTTTTGTTTTTTCAAGCACCTCCATCTGCCTGACAGGTGAACGAGTACAACTGCAACTTTTAAAGTGATGAAAGAACAATAATGACGGTTAAAGGTGAAATGTGTCATTTAACACTAATATCACCAAACTGAACTGCAAAAATAATGACCTACCAAACATCCCCTGATCTGAAACGTTATTTACAGAAATTTAAAAACATTGACTATTAATTCATTCATTTTAGTTTCTGTCATTTCTATGGATGTTTTATTATTATTTATTTAATAGACAGATATATAGACAGAGAATATTCATTTTTTTATATTGTACATTATAACATTGTTATACCTTTACCATTTAAAACTACTTACTTTAGTTTTTTTAGTATTTTGTTTTTAATTTATTTAGTAAAGAACATGTATTTTAACACTGAATGTATTACACGCTTCAGTTTTAATAAAAAAAAAAATAATAATAAAAAAAATACATGTAATGAATGACAACTCTACAACCTAACTGCAGCCCTAACTGAACAATAAAAGTTGCAGAAATGATAACAATAACAAACTATGACAATAATAAGACGAAGAAGAAAACAAACTATTGTTTTTGAATGTAAACAATGAGAAAAGGCATGCACACAACATGATTAATCTTCTTTCCTGTGTCCTCCCTCTCTCTCTATTTCCTTTTTTCCTGGAAGTTCTAAGCACATCTGTTCTTTTGAAAGCCTCTTTCAGTAAAACATCAAACACTAAGAACCGAGTTTTGTAGTGAGGGACTACAGAAAGTCGAGTCAGGAATATCTCTCTTGTTTCAGCATCCTTTCAGTCCTCTTTGATGATGAATCAAATAAAATGGAAAGTGTTCCTTTTTCCTACACCCAAGCCTTCTTTCCTCTGACAAACCTTTTTGTCTCAATTACTTGTTCGCTATTGTCTGTTTTTCCTCATAAAATTCCATGGGTACTGTCAGACCTTCCCGAACATCTCTGATATATAAAAAAAAAAAAAAAAAAAAACATAATAATAAAAAAAAAACTCTTTTCTCAAGCCAAAAAAGAAAATAAGTTTATACTGGGAGTACTGAGCAACAAAAGGGTCTATAAAATGATTAATCATAAAATAAAATTAAATCTTATTTAAATAATATATCTAATATATTAATATTAATATTATTATTATGACCAATAATAATAAGTATTATTATTATTATTATTATTATTATTATTATTAATCATCATTGTTGTTATTTTTACTATTGTTGTTACTTAATTTTTACATAATTTTACATTACTTTATAACAACTTCATAACATATCTTTTGAAAATGTAAATTGATTGGACAAACTTATGTTGAAATTAAGAATGAATAAAATAATTATTATTTAACAAACAAAATACTATTAATATTATTAATATGGTCAGTATTACTATTATCATTGTTATTGTTTTTATTATTGTTGTTGGTACTAATTTTACATAATTAGTAACGTAATAACTCATAACTTATAACTCATGAAAATTAAAAAAAAAAAAAAGAACAAACTTGTGTAGAAATTAACATTACTGTAATATACGCCGTAAAAGTATTGTTTTAAAAATTGAATTCAATAACTAATGTTAAGGAACTGAACCTCACTGTAAAGTGTTACAGGAAATACTTGGAAAGTCTTTCCCTATTCATCATATTTTATTAGGTTTGCTTGTACTGTACTACACATCTCTAACAACTTGTCAACCTTAGCGTTAATAGCGCAAATAAAAACATTATTACAATGTTTTTCACTCTGCTATTTGTTCCTTGTGGCTCAGAAGTGGCTCTGAGAGGGAGCGAGTGGTACACATGGTAGGGCGAGCTAAACAGTGGGGCCTCTAATTGAGAGCTCAAGTGAGGAGTCGGTGAGCTGGCTCACTTCATCCGAGTGTTTGTCATTAGACCTCTCCACTGAGAGAAAGTGCGCCCGTGCCGCGCTGTGGCGGCCCGCTCGTGTGTAACCAAGATTTATGCTAATGGGGCTCTGCATATGCTTATTCCACATATCTATATTAAAGTTAATAGACTGTTACATTGCTTCTTAACCCCGGCCTACATACATGATTACCTTTTCCGATTTCTTTGCAAAACGCCATATAAACACGGGGCAGGGATTTTTGTCAACGTGTCAGTGGGTTTGTTTCCGGTAGCAGCCCAAGGCTCCTATAATTGTGGTTGGGGACTCTGTCATAAATGGCCGCCTAAAGAGCAGGGCAAGCCATCTCTTTAATGCTGTAATGTTCCCTGGCTGCTGAACAGTCCAGTGGATTTATCACCTTGCTACTAGGAGTCTGCACAGCTTATGCACCAGTACGGCCTGCCTGGGAACATGAATGCTTCAAATAGAAACAAATCCTCATGTTATGGCAATTAGACATTGTTCATCCATTCAAAGCAAAAAAAAAAAAAAAAAGTAAATAAATAATAAATAAAAATGCACTATAAAACAATGCCATTCCGAATTTATTCAAAATTATATTTATTTAAAATGGCCATCAATATAGAAAATTGATTTTGCCAGCCAAATAAATAGTGCATCCAGTGCAAAATTTTAAAGTTAGGAGTCTAATACTCATCCAGACCAGGCCATCCCATAAACACAAACAAATTCTGAAAGTATTAAAAACCTACCATATAAAATAAAATAATAAATAATAAATCATAAATAAACACAATCAATTAACTGATTTTTCTTAAATTATTGAATTTATAACAAATGCAAAATAAATAAACAAGCAAACAAAATTGTTTTTCCTAACTTTTAAATTGATCTCAGCTTCATTCCTCTGACCTACAATATAAAGGGAAGGGGTGTGAGGGGCACTGAGACCTACCCACCTAAAACTGACAAATGATGCTCAATTATTCATTTTTATTTTATCAATGTATATAATTATTTAAATGATCCACCTGAATCCTCTCTGTAAAAAAAGATAAAAGTGCACTCAACAACTTATAATACTCTTCTCCATCATTTGATGAATTATCGCTGCCACGATCACTAGAACATGTACACAGCTGTAATAGTGCAACACTAATTGCGCCAGACAAATAATTGCTGACTTTTGTGAATAATAATCCTTATCTATAACAGTCCTTATTTACATAAAAAGAAAGCTTGTTTGCAATGACTTTCTTTCTTCTGTGGAACACAATATTGTCTTGAAAAAGTGAAAAGCCTGTTTGGGCTCTCATTCTGACGGCACCCATTCACTGCAAAGGATCCATATGTGAGCAAATCTCTTCAGGTGAAGAAACAAACTCATCTACATGTTGGATGGCCTGAGGTTGAGTAGATCTTAAACAAATTTCCCTTTTTGGATGAACTATTCCTTGAGCCAACGTTAACTAATAGGAACCTTGTACATATACAGTAATGTGAACTTTCAACATTTAATTGTCTGATAAGGTGAGAACTATCCAGCAAGGTAACAAGGGGAACACTAGGTCTCTTGTGAAGGACAGCAGGGCACAACACCGGGCAGAGTTTCCTCAACTGTTGAACAAAGCCTCTAGAACAAGTGGTGGCAGTTCCAGGAGCCAATCTCCTTCAGCCTCTCTTCTTCCCCCATTACAATCCACTTCGCCAGGCTCTTGACTTACAAATTGCTGCTTTAGACTTGGTTTCATTGTAACAGCTTTCTTGGGAGAGAGAGAGAAAAAAACAAGCACAGAAAGGACACTTATTTCTCGGCGCACTACAGTATCGCAGGGCCTCGGCTAACAGTCAGCGTATTGTTCGGTCCTGTCCCTCAGAGAGACTGGCCACAGTGCTGTCAATAAGCTCCCTCTCTGTTCACTTTCCTCCCCATCTTTTCTACTCATCTACTTGGCTGGCTTTCAAATAAGAGCCATGAAAAAGTAAAATGCTTAGGACATAAGCCCCTCAATAGCTCTGCTTAATTCCTTCTTTAATATGTCAGACAAAAATATCAGGGTTCTTTAGTATGCCAATGAGAGTGCTAAGAGAGAAGTGTTCCCAATGGAGCGAGAACAGGGAGAAGGGTGACTTGATTCGGGTATAAAGCGCTTCTGTGTGCTGTAGGGCTTCTGAGAGCAGCGGAGGGGGGGCTGGACCATAAAGAGAATAGTTGTGTGTGTTAGTGTGTAAGTGTGTGTTCTCTGGGAGCTTTATACTGCCGTCTTCAGCAGACATAGACACCTTCAAAAAAAGACCCAAAAACCTCACAAAAAGTCAAGGTTGAGTCAAAAAGTCAAGGTTGACATCTGAAAACATAACAACTTGAAAAGAAAAAATTGAAAATTGGGCTTTATGAATTCTGATTTAATTGAAAATGGTACAAGGAGTAGTGCTACTACATTCAATAGCTGAAAAACTTGATGAGTGCTAATATATTGACTTAATCGTTATGTGTATGGGTGTGTTATATACTTCATTTAAGCATGTTATTTCCATAATTGTTCTGTAAATTACATTTTCCACTACATTGGCTTCAGATGGATAATTAATTTCTGACTTTAGCCTTTTTTTAATTTCCATTCTCATGCAGAGATTGCTGAATACCACACTGTTCTGCTGTCTATCACAATATCAGTCCACCTCAGCTAAAGACGCTGGAGAGTTTGCCCTGACCTCTTCGATCCAAGTCTAATAAACCATTTGCATTACTTTGAGATGACGCTCAAAATGTCAGGTATCAGCCGTGTAGTGCACCTAACCGCAAAGTTCCATGGGATTTGTGGTCATCAACTTGAGTATTAGTTTCGGGCTCAAACAGTCGGTTTGCAGTCGTATATTGCTTGCAAAACAGGAAGACACATCTTTGTGATCTTCCATCAGTGAGTGCATGCATTTTTTTGTTTTTTTTTCACAGTCAGTCATGAAAAAAATAAATAAATAAATAAAAAAATAAGAATAGAATAAGTGTTTTTCACGATTAAATGACTACTGGATTCACAAACAACTGTATAGAAAACAATTAAAAAAATGGCTTTGAAATCACATACACAGCAACACCCCGTGTGGCATCAGGTAAACTGTGCCCATGCATTTACAGTAAAGTTTTAAGGGATACGGCAATTAAATCCGAAGCATCAAGATTTGAAATCAATACACAGAACAATATTCATTATTCGAACCCTTGAACCCTCCCTATTTTCTATTCTAATAAAAAGTCTTGGCTGTGGAACATCTGTAGTTGGATTGGCTAGCTGGATGCAAATAAAGTCATGCCTTTTTATTTTTTCCCCTGTTTGCTATTTCACATTCCTGTCACTGAAGCGTTGTGGGCAAAGACACAGAAGGTAACTGAAACAATGTGGTTTAAGTCAAGGTGATTATTAGGGGTCCAAGCACATTGGTTTGTGTAGATAATGCAGTTACACAATGAACGTGTCTCTTTTCAAGTAAATTATGAGTCCTTATGTGAGTACTATTATATGCACAACATGAAAATAGATAACTAATATAGTGTCCCTTCTACACTTTTTCAGTAATGTGTGATAACTTGAGAAATATGTTGTCAATACAATTAAACTAAAAAAAAGTAATGGTATTTAGGAGCTGATAGCTTTTGCATAATTACAATAATGGGCTTTATCAAAGTTTATGAAAAAAGAATGAATGTTTATGCATTTTTTATTAATGCACATAAATGAAACATTTTCAAGTCTTTGAACAGATCTTGAAGTATTTGCTATCCTGTGGCGCCATCGAGTGGACAACATTAGCATTGTGGCCTTCGTTTTTGAACAACATGATGAAAGGGGCCAATATTTTTTGAAATGATTATAAATATTTAATGATTAGTTTACTGATAATATACCCACATTAAAATCTAATTTACTGATTCTGTATCTTATTTCATGCTTAATCATGAGTTTAATTTTCAATTTACATTTTTAAGCAGTGTTGAATGATTACTATGTGAGTTGCTAAAAAAATGTTTTTTTTTTTTTTTTTTTTGTTTTGTTTGTTTTATTTATTTATTTATTTTTTTAGGATTTACATTTAAAAAAATTAGCCTACTTCAAACATTTTAAGCAGCTTGAACAAAACCTGTTAATATTTATTACAGACCACGGTAACTGTCTATAATCGAAAAAAACAATTTTTTTTTATGAAAATAAAAGTGTGTACACCAGTTAAATTGGACGATAAAGAAATTGCTAACAATAGTTTAATAGTGCATGTTTTAAGTTTATAGGTGTTTGGATGCAGAAATGGACAAATCAAATGTAAAATAACGTCATCGATTTAGTTAAATATAGATAAATTCTTGTTAGAGCAAAATAATAATAATAATAATAATAATAATAATAATAATAATAATAATAAATACATGAATACATAAACACATATACAAAAAAAAAAAAAAAAGCAGCCAAGACGAATGTTTTTCTGTTTTTTATAGATTAAAATTGAAGACAGAAAGCAGCTGGTAAATGCAGTCACTTTAATATTCAAATCCAGTATCATGATCCACTTCAGATTTATTTCTCAACAGTTTACATTCACGTGGCTGTTTTCGTTTTATGTTTTCGCCAAGCTATTATGTATTTTGAAATAATCTTGTACGCGATTTGTTCGTTCTTGCGACGAAAAGCCAGAATCAGCGTCCTCTGGATCTCGAGAGATCGATGTTATTCTGCCCTTAGACCATCTCGCGCTGTCAAATAGTATTTCTTTTCACAATTAAACAGCTCAAAAACACCTGAATTCAGCTCTTGTTGTGTTCTAATGGGTGGATTGTGTGCATTTGCGGTAATATTTTGTTTTAAAAAGCTCTTAAAACTATAAAAATGCTTTTATTGTGAGCTCGTGAGACTGCACGCGCTGATGCAGCGATGATTTCTCTCTGGTCTTTCTCACTGTTCTCTGGCCATACATCGATTATTAATGAGATCTGAACCGGTAATAATAACATATGTTGGTTCAGCTTGTCAGTGTGAATGAAACTTGTATTTATTTGTCCGTTCTCGCCGAAAAAAAAAACATCACCGTGTTCTGGAGCGCAGAGCAATCGATGTGATGTTCAGCCCTTAGACAAAGAAAATCTCACAAGCACTCATAAACACTCATTTTCATCTCTAAAATATGTTCTTCTAATTGTTTTGTGTTAATTCGCCGCTGTGTTTTAATGTAAAAGGCTGTAGTTTCTGTATGTAGACTTTTTTTCCCTTCAAGTGTTCAGAAGTCTCGCGCTGTCAGACAGGCTGCAGCAAATATTTCATTTTAACACCACAAACATCTGAATTTAGCCCTTGGTGTGTTCTAATTGGCGGATTGTGTGCAATCGCCGTAATATTTTATTTTTAAAAGGTCTTAAACAAGAATAAACTCGTTTGTTGTGAGCTCGTTGAGACAGCACGCGCTGTTCGGAGCGGCTATTTATCTCTCGTCTATCTCTCTGTTCTCTGTCGCCAGACATCAATTATTAATAAGCCCTGACCCGCTAATAATAAGATATGTTGGTTTAGCTTGTCAGTGTGAATTACATTTATTTATTTATTAGTATTTTTAACCGATTTAAAAGTGAAACTAAGCGAGACTCCTCCCTCTCAGTCCCGGGAATTGCTCCTGTAGAGGCGCAATTTCTCTCAGACAATGAAAGTCTCAGCACACATACACTCCTCACACAGAGCCAAAAATCCATATTCAAATCAAAATAGCCGACTTCCTGTTGGTCGTAGCTAATGACTGTAAATTAGAAAGTTGTCCGTCTTAATAAGAACAATATATGTACCGAGTTTGGTGCCTGTAGCTAAAACTAAGCCCCCCACTTTTGACAAAAGGTGGCGCTATAGAGTGCCTCCTCCACGCCCTTTTATGACCTTTTGCCAGTGTCTAGCTATCATTAATACTGATATGTGTTCTGAGTTTCATGAAATTCTAAGCATGTTATCTGCCTCAAAATCAGAATATATTATACAGAAAAATATTCCAGTTTGATATGTTGCCATGGCAACACTATATTACATATCAATATCCCCTCAACAGTTTTACATGGGCCGTGTTTTGTCATTATTCTGATGAAGTTTGAAGCAAATTGAGTAAAAATAAGATGCTGAATTCAAAGCATTTTGAAAATGACACACTTCCTGCTGCCAGTTGGTGGCGCTATAATTTTGACTCCTAATAGTCACATATATGCGATCGGCATCATACAACGAACAAATTGATGAAGTTTAATTAAAATCAGGAAATGTATGTGGATGTTATTAGACACTTCCTGTTTCTCATTTATCGCCATACTTTCAACGCCTCGCCACGAGCAAACCGTTCGAGATATCAAAAATCCCCTGGCAATTTTGCATCCCAAATGTCTTGAGATCATGTTGACCAAGTTTGGTGGCAATCGGGTAAAAAACCTATGACAAGTATATCAAATTCCAGAGCATGCGCTTTTTACATAGCTCTAAATAGCTGACTTCCTGTTGGGCGGAGCCTATGACATGCAATACGAAAGTTGTTCGGCACAATGAGATCTATATGTGTACTGACTTTCATATGAATACGTGCAAGTATGTTTGAACTATACATCAACATTTCTGACTGTGTTCCAGGGGGCGCCGTAGAGCCCCTGTGCCACGCCCCCGGGTCTCAGCCTCTGCAGCCTCCTAATGGCCACAGATTCTAAGGTGTGTGCAAATTTTCAAGAGTTTTTGAGTGAGCATGTTAAGGGCCCCAAAAGCCCCCACAACTTTGACGAAAAAAATAAGAATACTAAACCCTAAATAGCCAACTTCCTGTTGGGCGGAGCCTATGACATGCAGTACGAAAGTTGTTTGGCTTGATGAGATCTATATGTGTACCGAGTTTCATACGTCTACGTGCAAGTATGTATGATATATGGCCCTCCATATTCCAGGGGGCGCTGTAGAGCCCCTGTGCCACGCCCGTGTATCAGTCTCTGCCCGGCCCTAATGGCCGCAGGTTCCAATGTGTGTGCCAATTTTCAAGAGTTTTCGTGTATGTTAAGGGCCCCAAAAGCCCCCGAGACGTTGGAAAAAAAATAAATAAATAATAATAATAATAATAAAAAATAAGGAAAACAATAGCTGCAAGCAGCTGATGGCGGGGCGGGCTCAAGCCATCAGCGCAAACGCCACCCCCGGTGGCATCAGGTAAACTGTGCCCAGCGGCCACATGCATTTACAGTAATCCTCTGGCACTCAGGTTTTAAGGGATACGGCAATTAACGGGTTAATCCGAAGCATCAAGACTTTGAAATCACATACACAGAACAATATTCATTAAGAAAGTGAAATTAAATGATTAATAAACTATTTATTCGAACCCTTGCTATTTTCTATTCTAATAAGAGTCTTGGCTGTGGAACACCTATAATAGAGTTGGCTAGCTGGATGCAAATAAAGTCATGCCTTTTATTTGTTCCCCTGTTTGCTATTTCACATTCCTGTCACTGAAGCGTTGTGGCCAAAGACACAGAAGGTAACTGAAACAATGTGGTTTAAGTCCAGGTGATCATAAGGGGTCCAAGCACAATGGTTTGTGTAGATGATGCAGTTAAACAATGGACGTGTCTCTTTTCAAGTAAATTATTATACGCACAACATGAAAATAGATAACAAATATAGTGTCCCTTCTTCACTTTTTCAGTAATGCGTGATAACTTGAGAAATATGTTGTCAATACTATTAAAATAAGATAAAAACGTAATGGTATTTCGGAGATGATAGTTTTTGCATAATTACTATATTGGGCTTTATTAAAATATATGAAAAAAAGAATGAATGTATATGCATTTTTGATTTATTTACATAAATGAAACATTTTCAAGTCTTTGAACAGATCTTGAAGTATTTGCTGTCCTGTGGCGCCATCGAGTGGACAACATTAGCATTGTGCCCTTCATTTTTGAACAACATTATGAAAGGGGCCAATATTTTTTGATTGATTATAAATATTTAATGATTAGTTTACTGATAATATACCCACATTAAAATCGAATTTACTGATTCTGTATCTTATTTCATGCTTAATCATGAGTTTAATTTTCAACTTACATTTTTAAGCAGTGCTGAATGATTACTATGTGAGTTGCTAAATTTGTTTTGTTTTTATGTTTGCAATTATAATACATAAACTATATATATGATGAAAAATACAACAGTTATTGTTTTCATAATATTTACTATTGACAATCGTTATTCTGTATTGTAAAGAAGAAGGTTTTTATGACAACAAAAATGGTCATTACTAAAAATTAAACACTAATTTAATTCATAGTTTTATTTTTCTATAGGTTAAGCACCTTTTCGTAAATATGGCTGTTTCCCAGTTTTATTTTTTATTTTTTTTTTTTTTTTTTTTTTTTTTTTTTTTTTTTTTTAGGATTTACATTTAAAAAAAATTAGCCTACTTCAAACATTTTAAGCAGCTTGAACAAAACCTGTTAATATTTATTATAGACCACTGTAACTGTCTATTATCTAAAAAAAAAAAAAAATATTATTATGAAAATAAAAATATGTACACCAGTTAAACTGGACGATAAAGAAATTGCTAACAATAGTTTAATAGAGCATGTTTTAGGTTTATAGGTGTTTAGATGCAGAAATTTAATTTAATTAAATATAGATTAATTCTTGTTAGAGCAAAAAAAAATAAATAAATAATAATAATAATAATAAATACATGAATACATACAAAAAAAGCAGCCAAGACGAATGATTTTCTGTTTTTATAGATTAAAATTAAAGACAGAAAACAGCTGGTAAATGCAGTCACTTTAATATTCAAATCCAGTATCATGATACACTTCAGATTTATTTCTCAACTGTTTATGTTCACGTGACTGTTTTCGTTTATATTCGCCAAGCTATTATGTATTTTGAAATAACCTTGTTCTTGATGTTGTTCGTTCTTGCCAGAATCAGCGTCCTCTGGAGCTCGAGAGATCGATGTTATTCTGCCCTTAGACAGTCTCGCGCTGTCAAATAGTCTTTCAATTTTCACAATCAAACAGCTCACAAATACCTGAATTTAGCTCTTGTTGTGTTCTAATGGGTGGATTGTGTGCATTCGCGGTAATATTTTATTTTAAAAAAGCTCTTAAAACTATATAAAAATGCTTTTATTGTGAGCTCGTGAGACTGCACGCGCTGATGCAGCGGTGATTTCTCTCTGGTCTTTCTCACTGTTCTGGCCAGACATCAATTATTAATGAGATCTGAGCCGGTAATAATAACATATGTTGGTTCAGCTTGTCAGTGTGAATTAAATGTGAATTTATTTGTCCGTTCTCGCCAAAAAACCATCACCGTGTTCTGGAGCGCAGAGCAATCGATGTGATGTTCAGCCCTTAGACAAAGAAAATCTCACAAGCACTCATAAACACTCATTTTCATCTCTATAATATGTTCTTCTAATTGTTTTTTGTTGATTCGCCGCTGTGTTTTTAATGTAAAAGGCTGTAGTTTCTGTATGTACACTTTTTTTTTTTTGTCTTCAAGTGTTCAGACGTCTCGCGATGTCAGACAGGCTGCAGCAAATATTTCATTTTAACATGTTAACAGCTCACAAACATCTGAATTTAGCTCTTGGTGTGTTCTAATTGGCGGATTGTGTGCAATCGCCGTAAAATTTTTTTTTAAAAGGTCTTAAACAAGAATAAACTCGTTTGTTGTGAGCTCGTTCAGACTGCACGCGCTGTTCGGAGCGGTGACATATCTCTCGTCTATCTCTCTGTTCTCTGTCGCCAGACATCAATTATTAATAAGCCCTGACCCGCTAATAATAAGATATGTTGGTTTAGCATGTCAGTGTGAATTAAATTGATTTATTTAGTTGTATTTTTAACCGATTTAAAAGTGAAACTAAGCGAGACTCCTCCCTCTCAGTCCCGGGAATTGCTCCTGTAGAGGCGCATTTTCTCTCAGACAATGAAAGTCTCAGCACACATACATTCCTCACACAGAGCCAAAAATCCATATTCAAATCAAAATAGCCGACTTCCTGTTGGTCGTAGCTAATGACTGTAAATTAGAAAGTTGTCCGTCTTAATAAGAACAATATATGTACCGAGTTTGGTGTCTGTAGCTAAAACTAAGCCCCCCACTTTTGACAAAAGGTGGCGCTATAGAGTGCCTCCTCCACGCCCTTTTATGACCTTTTGCCAGTGTCTAGCTATCATTAATACTGATATGTGTTCTGAGTTTCATGAAATTCTAAGCATGTTATCTGCCTCAAAATCAGAATATATTATACAGAAAAATATTCCAGTTTGATATGTTGCCATGGCAACACTATATTAGATATCAATATCCCCTCAACAGTTTTACATGGGCCGTGTTTTGTCATTATTCTGATGAAGTTTGAAGCAAATTGAGTAAAAATAAGATGCTGAATTCAAAGCATTTTGAAAATGACACACTTCCTGCTGCCAGTTGGTGGCGCTATAATTTTGACTCCTAATAGTCACATATATGCGATCGGCATCATACAACGAACAAATTGATGAAGCTTAATTAAAATCAGGAAATGTATGTGGATGTTATTAGACACTTCCTGTTTCTCATTTCTCGCCATAAATTCAACGCCTCGCCACAAGCAAACAATTCGAGATATCAAAAATCCCCTGGCAATTTTTCATCCCCAATGTCTTGAGATCATGTTGACCAAGTTTGGTGGCAATCGGGTAAAAAACCTATGACAAGTATATCAAATTCCAGAGCATGCACTTTTTACATAGCTCTAAATAGCTGACTTCCTGTTGGGCGGAGCCTATGACATGCAATACGAAAGTTGTTCGGCACAATGAGATCTATATGTGTACTGAGTTTCATATGAATACGTGCAAGTATGTTTGAACTATACATCAACATTTCTGACTGTGTTACAGGGGGCGCCGTAGAGCCCCTGTGCCACACCCGGGTCTCAGCCTCTGCATCCTCCTAAAGGCCACAGATTCTAAGGTTTGTGCAAATTTTCAAGAGTTTTTGAGCATGTTAAGGGCCCCAAAAGCCCCCACAACTTTGACGAAAAATAAGAATACTAAACCCTAAATAGCCAACTTCCTGTTGGGCGGAGCCTATGACATGCAGTACGAAAGTTGTTCGGCTTGATGAGATCTATATGTGTACCGAGTTTCATACGTCTACGTGCAAGTATGTATGATATATGGCCCTCCATATTCCAGGGGGCGCTGTAGAGCCCCAGTGCCACGCCCGTGTATCAGTCTCTGCCCGGCCCTAATGGCCGCAGGTTCCAATGTGTGTGCCAATTTTCAAGAGTTTTCGAGTATGTTAAGGGCCCCAAAAGCCCCCGAGACGTTGGAAAAATATACGTAAAAAATTTAACGGTGTGAAGATTTCAGAAGTAACATTTTAAAAAAAAATATCATTAGTAAAATATTTGACAACGACAGAGACACACACAGAGAAATTCACTTGTCATAAGCCAGTCCTCTAACAGCCTCCTGACAATGCAAGACTAGAAATCAAGGTGTTTTAAATGACAAGTAAGGACTCACCAGACGGCGACATATGCCCAGAACCATCCTATGACTGGCTCCTCAGCGGCGCTCCATCCAGATGAAGCGCAACTGCTGCATTATCATTTCACAAGGCAAAAACAGACGGCGACATATGCCCAGAACCATCCTTTAGTTTTGGACTCAAAAATATTCATCAAAAAGGGCCTTGCTTCCCATGAGCTTGCTGCCATATGCCAGCAGAAAATGTCACCAGTGAAAGACATATTAATTCACCAGTTTCAGAACTCCATTTGATATTCATGCCTCCCAAGTATTCTGACCCAGATTCACTCCTGTGGTGTTAGATCCTGTTCGGCACAGAATAAAAGACAGCTGTTATCATGCCCTGCCTTATTTGTGTGTGTGCGAGTGCTGCACACCAGCATGTGTGGGTCTTTAATGGATGCATTGGGGTGCATTTTCATATCACAAATAATGAAATGAAATTAAAACAAATAATAACCTTCCTCTTAGCTTGACAAATCTACATTTACAGTACTATGCAAGCAGCCAGGAAAGCACATGCACTCATTTCGGCCTAGACATGATTAGTCCAATCTGGACTCAGAACTGAGCAGTATTTCACAGGGTCTGTACAAGCAGTTTTAAATGAACCGAAACACAGTATAACATAATCCAAAAGATAAAATCTTTATCACCTTTTAGCAGATAACTGTATAATGTTAGCTATTAATAACAAGCAATGATAAATTTGCCATTTAAAGATTGTAATAATGGTAGATGATTTTTTTTTTTTTTACAATCTAGTCGACTTCACAAAGATAAATGACAGTTCATTATTGTTAACTGTAAGCATAACTATACAACTTTCAATTTCGAAACTTAAAATTGCGAGTTTACACAGTTCTCAGTTGTTATTGTTTTTATTTTTAAAGGTAATTGCGACTTCTTAATTTCAAAATTCTGAATTTTCCGCACAATATATACATTTTATGAAAAAGGTCTGAACTGTGAGAAAAAAAGTCAGAATTATGTCACGAATTACCTTTATTTTTCAATGAAGGAAATACGCTTACATACATATTAGCTAAGATAAACTAAAATCAGAGAATGCTAAATGTAATTACACTACAAGCTACGTGGAAAAAAAAAGTTGGCTACATGTTAGCCTTTTTTACATAAATATTACATATTAAAAAATAATCATCAGCAATGTCTGGTATAATATTTAAGAATTAGAAAAATAAAAATCTATAAAACAATCTCACATTTACTTAGCTATCTGATGGGGGCATTTCAAAGATTTATTGAAAAAAAAAAAAAAAAAAAAAAGTGTATACTGCCTACAGTATAACCGTATGATACCATCTAACTGACCAATTCATACAAGAGAGCTGACTCAAAAGAGCAATTCATTTGCCAATACAGCATCGCTAGTTCTGATTCCTAAACAGACGTTAGGGAAAATGTACATGCAACACAATTGCTCAAATATCAGGAGAAATAAAACAGATTCGAGAAAAATAGAAAACATAGTGCTACACCTCAATACAGAGGAATATAGTAGAACTAACAGCTTGAAAAGCTGAAAAGCTCCCATTTAAAAACTAGTGAAGCTAACAGTTTACAACTGGGAAATACCGTTAAACTAATAGCTTCGCCATTTGCTACTCCCCAAAATTGCCATGCTGTTTTTCTAAAGTGCTTTTTTTCTTGAGCATTTGTTTTTGTTTTTAGTGTCAGCGTACTGTAATGGCAGGCATTGAGAAAACAGCACTAAAATCCCTTCCACAGGATTAGCCGGAGTTCCTAGGAGGGACACATACTGGATGGGAGAGTACACGCAGGTTATTCATCCCATTTCAAACAGCACTGGCAGGAGCTGAGTAAATAATGCTGTTTGTTACAAAGTGCTGCTAACAGGCAGAACTGAAAACCTCTCGAATCAAAGGAAGCAGATAACGTCCTTCAGACAGCCGGGGTTTCGAGGGTTAGATTCAGTTCAGTGACTTCATCGCATGAAGAAGTATCTCTATTCATCGGCTCGCTTCATTTTTCCCTTAGCTACGCGTAACATAAAAATGTTCTGAATCAATCTCTGCATGACTCTGCTCCCCCCTGATGCCCACACACACAAAAAAAGGGTCTTGTTTTGGGTGTCAGTAGGCTCATTGAGATTTCAGAGGGCCACCAGCTTCGCAAGGCCAAAGGGTCCTCCACAATCGACTTCATTAATCTAGCATTTCCGCAACCCAGTCATGAGTTGGCGTTATATGAACCTGCCTTTCAAAACCGAGGCGCAGTGAAAGCGGCTTGACCTAACACCCGACTGAACTCTGCCTGAGCCAAATCCCAAAGTTCACCCACACAACAAAAAAGCCCTCTCTTTCTTTCCCCATGTAAAAACACAGATCACCCCGTGAACCTGAGAGAGAGATGAGAGTGAGAGAACGAGAGACAGCGAGCTCCGGAAGACTGTTGTCGGAGTGTCATACGAAACCTGCCACTGTGTTCGCTACCTTTCTCACCTCACCTGCTGGGTCGCATGCTTTGTGCTTGGCTTTCGCTAGCTTTCATACATAGGGCTTTCCGACTGGGAGAAGTCCAACTGATCTCCAATAGAGGGATTAGAGTGTGCTGCCAAGCCATTACGTCATGTTTCGCCTGGTAAAAAGAGAGATCACAGTGACCTGCCAGAATGTGTCAAAGCATTTTTCACCGCACTCCAGGGGAAAACTAAATGCATTTGCACAAACGGCAGGTATTACAAGTCTCAGATGCATATTTGTTTATCATACCTTTCATAAATAGGCAACGGCTGTGGACTTCAATAGTTCATTTCATCAACAAGGGCAACAGCAGGACAAGGGTCGAAACACTTCAACAGAAGATTTAAGAGAACATGCAAACAGGCTAGAAATACTTGCCAGCTCTCGTCTGACTGATTTCAGTTAGTTAAAAGAGTTATGATGTAAGGGACACTCAGGGTCATGCCCAGGCAGCAATAGAGCACATTTTTCTTGCTAAATAATTCAACTGAAATGGAAGTGCTACAACCAGTTGCTCTGCTACTTATGCATTATTCAAGCAATTCTCAACTGCAACGTCCAAATATGTGACAAAACATTTTTTTTATTTTATTTATTTATTTTTTTATTTTATTCTTACCAAGGCTGCATATATTAATTTATTCATTTTAGCAAAAATACAGTTAAAAGGTGTATTATTGTGAAAACACAGTTGGGTAGGTTACTTAAAATTGTGAAATATTATTGATTACAAAATAAAGAAATTTGTATTGTTATCCATAACTATTGCTAATTTTAACTAATATATTAACTTAGAGCTTGACCGAAGTAGTTTCTCCTAACAGAGCTGGGTAGATTACTTTCATTGATTACTTTCAGAGCTGGGTAGATTACTTTCATTCCATTCATTGTTATTAACAACATAAAGTGCATTAAATATTACATCAAGATTTCCCAAACCATGGTTTACAGTATGAAGGTACTGCAGGGAATTTATGAGATTAATGAAAAGCTAATAATTAATTAAATCATAAAAATGCAAAATTAAAATAAATCAATTTGTGCATTTTAATGTGTTTGAAAGATAAAAGTCTTCCAAAGACAGAAAAACAAGGATAAATAAACTAACTCAAATAAAAATGAATATGTGCGTCAGTAGTTGCTGCAATGTTGAAACACTTCTTAAACCTGAAATTATTTTTGTTAACATCAAATGCTGTGTAGCCACTTGATGAGTGACTGGTCTTTGTGTGAATGTCCACAGATCTGGAAGACTATTTTAGAAAGGAACATTTAAAAGATGAAAAGGGGAGAATTATTGCTAGTGTGTGAATAATATGTAATCATGTAAACAATAAAAAAATTAACCGTCTAATTACAAGTATTTTAAAATGTAATTTAATCTAATTACAACTACTTAATTTTTGGAATCTGATTACGTAATCCAGATTACATGTAATTAGTTATTACCCAGCTCTGACTACTGTTCACTGTTTTACTTATTACTATTCATATATAGTTAGTAAGGTAGTTGTTAATTTTAGGTATTGGGTATTAGGGATACAGAATATGGTCACGCAGAATATGTGCTTTATAATTACTTATAAACCACCAATATGCTAATAATTTGCATGCAAATAGTGAGAATTGGTCTCTAAACTAAAGTGTCACCACAATTCTTATTATTATCAATGATGATTATCCTTGTTTTTTATAATCAAAAAAATTTTAATACTTAAATCTCTTTAAAAAACAAAAATACCATAAAAAACAGATAGAAAAAAACAAACATATAAAAAAAACAGAATGATTGATAGACAGACAGACAGAGAGACAGACAGACAGACAGACAGACAGATAGATACATAGATAGATAGATAGATAGATAGATAGATAGATAGATAGATAGATAGATAGATAGATAGATAGATAGATAGATAGATAGATAGATAGATAGATAGATAGCAAGTATGCAGTTAGCCACATTGTCATTTGTGTTCTGTTATTCAGATTCTGATTTTGCTGTATCACTTTGCTGAATTTCACCTCACTAACCCTTCTTTCTCACCGATGCTTTCCTTTCTGCCACAGTGCTACACTTTGAGCCTGTTTAACCCCGTTCCATCTGGTGAAGCATTAGCAAAAGCAATCACATCAGCCCAAACATACTGTAGTGAAGAGATCCCTCAAAAATATTGTGTTTTCCCTTGGTGACTAGTTCAGATAGTGTCACACTTTAATCAACCACGGTTTCACGTCTAGACCAGAGAGAGGAACCGACCATCTCATCTAGAGCTCCGAGGCCAAATATTACTACATCACACAGGACACTTATCTCCTCATACATCCCTCCCCTGCGAGGATTTTACACTCCAGCTAACAGCATGATTTGGAGGTATACCAAGCGCTCGACCTCGGGGTTACTGAACTCTACAACCGAGCAGGATAAGTATTCTCAGTTAGAAGAAAGAGAATGAGCGAGGGAGAGACAGAGAGACAAAGACCCTCTCTCTCCATCACACACACAAGCACGCAAACCCTAATCTCTGTCATCTAAAGAGGATGATCTTATTTCAAGACCTATCTGAGAAACTATAGTATTTTAATGCAACTTGTGTGGTCTCGAGGTCTTAAATATCTCCTCGCCACAAATTTGTAACAGAGGATGTGGACGATCAAGTGTCTTCTGATATGAGGGCTGACATCCAAACAAACTGAAGACTATGCCTTTTAAGGTTGTATGTTTAAATGACATCCCCTAACCTAGTAAACCAAACAATGTTCATTTCGGGAAGACTACATTGCATTAATCTGGGATTCCCCATTTTCCAATTCCAATTATCGCTTGTGTCTGAACTGGACCAAAGGCCATTATAATCTCACAAATGAGCAGAACACACTTGCTCTTAGTCAGCAAATTGCATTGTTTTCACCCCTCTTCCTGCATGATTTTTCGAAAGAGGTGTGAAAAGATCATTTAGTGCCTCAGAGGGGAGGCTTCCTCCAATATCCCCGTAACAACGTGCTCCGCCTGGCCGATTGTTCTTTGCGTGATCATATAAAAAGATTCGGGAAGTGTCACTGCTTTTTATATTGTTGTTGTTGTTGTGTTTTTCCTTTGCTGAACAATGGGCTTCCAGGACAGAGTCCCCTAACGGGCTGCCAGATCCCCGCTTACCGGGTCTCCAACTCCCATCCCGCCTCTGCTATCTTTCTCTCCCCATCTGGCCCAGGCCCACTTCCCCGACCGGGATCCATTGTGTGATCCCAAGCAGCACGCGCAGGGCCGAAGCTAGCCCAAACATATTCACTTCACTCTCTGGAGGACTGCCAATGGACTCACCTAGAGGTGAAGTATGTGACATTATGGATTAATTATAAAGACGTTTTGGAAAGCCAAACTAGTTGGTTCGGGTAAAAAAAAAAAAAAAAAAAAAAAAAAAAAAAAAAATTATGCTGACTCCAAAGAAGGGGCACAAAGGTTTATTACTCTCACAGACATATAATCTCAATGCATTGGGTGTTTTTTGGGCTTATGGTTTTGTAATTAACTTAAAAGTTTGCTAGAGTTGTGTTGTTCATTTCAAAATTAAATAAGTGAATGTTTATTTTTAAAAATAAACGTTCTTTATTGGCATATAGGGTTCCTTGAAGAACCTTTAAAGGGATAGTTCACCCAAAAATGAAAATTATATTATTAATTACTCATTAATTGCATGTTTCGTGATACTCTCCAAAACGGTGTCCAAGGGTGACGTGGAGGAGAAGAATTGTTGAATAAAGTTATTTTAGTTTTCTTTGCACACAAAAAGTATTCTCATAGCTTCATAAAATTACAGTTGAACCACTGATGTCACATGGACTATTTTAACGATGTCCTTACTACCTTTCTGTGCCTTGATCGTGGTAGGACCCTTGCTGTTAATGGAGGTCCAGAAAGCTCTCGGATATCATAAAAAAATATCTTAATTTGTATTCCGAAGATGAACGAAGGTCTTATGGGTTTGGAATGGAATCAGGATGAGTAATTAATCATTTTTGTGTGTACTATCCCCTTTAACATCCATGGAAGGAACTTTCCATACCACAAAAGGTTCTTTATAGTGGAAAAGGGTTTTTAAAGTGTTCTCCATACTAACAAAATAAAGGGTTCTTTATTGATTATGATGGTCTCATGAAGATCCTTTAACATTACTGGAACCTTTTATATGCACAAAAGGTTATGTATAGTGGAAAAATGTAATTAAAATGTTCTTCACACTAACAAACAATGGATCTTTTAAGAACTGATCACTGAAAGGTTGTTTGGAGAACCCAAAAAGGTTCTTCAAATGAATCATTGTGAAAATCCTCCTTTGGAACCTTTAATTTCAAGTGTGTACTGCATACAAATGTCCTTGTCGTACACAAAAGCCATTCTTGAACCTGTTGCATTTTGTTACAAGTGTACATGTTTGCGTGTGTGACCTCTCGCACCTCTTTTTATGCGTCCCTGGCATTGTCTCTTTGGTGAACTGCCGTGTGTGCATTTGTCACCCCCGCAGGAAGGAGGCCTGGAGTGTGTGTGCTGCGGACGCACCCCCTCTGGCCGAGGGAAGTGTTCCTGTTAGGCGGCCTCTTTGTGGCACGCTAATCGAGCTTTCCTGTCAGCCGGCAGAGTTGTCCCTATGCACATTGCACTACGTGAGACGGGTGGACTCCACCACTCCTCCGGGAAGTTCTGGGATCAGCAGATAACAGTACTGCTCCCACCTCTGACATGCCGCCACTGGGCGGCCCCGTTCTCTCTCTCTCTCTGTTCCCCTCCGATCTATGTGTTCTGAGTCTCTCTCTACCTTTTTGTGACCTTCACAAGCTCTTTCTCTATCTTTCTGTGTGCTTCTTTATTCTCGGGTTCTTGCAATCTCAATTGTCTTTCTACTGTAGGCCGTGTCAAAGCAACGCCCCCCTCCAGTACTCTATGCAGGGGTCATTGTAACCTCACAGTTTAGCCTCTCTGTCATTTTGCCCACACATACTGTTGAAGCATTGATTTTTGGATGGCATGCTCCATAAGCTTTTAATGAGCTTTGCTTGCTGGGCTTTGTGAAGGGACGCACATTGTCACACATTATCACCACATGCAGGAAAGCACAAGAGGTACTGTAAGTGCAATGCAATCCAAACCAAAGCACTAAGCTAAACTAAAATAATAATAGTAATAGTTATTATTATTATTATTATATTCTGATAAGTAACATGCTTCTAAACACTATTTTATTAGGTATCATATGGAAGATGAATAAAAAATGCCATCAAAACTTTTCAGTCAGTTATGCGCCAGATTCACATACACTTGCTGAATTAAAAAATGTCAATATAAATTTGTAATAAAAAAATAAAATTACATCTCAGTGCTGAGACCTCAAATTTAAATTACTTTTCTTATAATTTCCTATAAATAAATAAATAAATCCCTTATTATTTGTTGCATATACAGTCAGGGTATGATTAATTGTGTAAATTTATCATCACACTATTTTTAAAAAATTCATTTTAATAAATTAAATAAAATACGCAATTATAATAATAATAAAAAATGGCAGTCAAATGGCAGAAAATGAAGGAACGATTCTCCATTTTTCCACTTCTTTTTCAGCCCACATGCCTTGCTCACCGCGAGGGCTGGATTATAGGGTGTTATGTCCGTGACAGATCTACACACCTTCCACACAGAGTCTTTTAGTTTGACATCTCCATGTCTTCTGTGGAGTGCGAGACCAATGATTAGAAGAGACTACACTTACTCCCCCTGGAGCTACTGAATCACCTCCACAGCCTGTCCTGTATGGCTCTATTCCAATCTAATCGGATTGCCGTACTGTCCGTGAAAAGTGGCCTCCGAGGACCCCCATTCTCATACTCAAAGTCTTTTATAAAGCATCTCAACGGACGCTCCTTTTTATCCCTTTAAATATTAAGGTTATTTGAGCGTTCAAAGATTTGTCAGGAGGGATTCTTCAAGGACTTCATGCAATCATGCAGGCTTTATATGAGGATGAATATGAACAAAATACAATCCTATAAATTGCTCCCACAGACATTTGTCTCCTGTTTAAGTGTCTCTGTTCATACGGTGGCTGAGGAGGAAAAAAACATTTTATCTTCAAGTCTATTCATTGAGTTGCAGAGTGAAGTAAGAGCAGCATTGTTTGCACTTCTTTTCCAATGATGTGAGGTCCACAGAAGATGGCTTTGCTTCCTGTTATAAAAGACTTGCTGATTGGATAGTCTAGAGTATCCTGCATTGTTCCAATGAGAATTTTTGAGTGCATTCTGTATATTTCAGCTCAGCGTAAACAGCCAAAGATGCTGTTGATGGAGGCCACTATGAAAAGATTCGGCTTTTTCTCTAGCTCGTTTTTTCATCTCCGTTCAAAGCAGGTCATCTTCCCGTCTCTGAGGATCATTATATTTCTCTCCCTCTCACCACCCACCTTTATAAATGTCAGACAGGAATACATTTTATTTGAACCGATATCACTCTTTGAAAAGGTACCGCAAAAGTTTTTCACCGTTGAGTCCGCTTCCACTAATATGATTTGTCGGGCAAATTGTGTCATTAATCTGTTTCTTTTTGACAGCGTGAGTGAGGGGTGGTGGAAATAAGGACCCCAAGAGCAGAAAGGCCCTCTTTCTGTCGTCGGAGAGAGGTCGGTTTGGCAGCACTCTTCCTTTAAGGTAAACATTTATTACTTCAGGGCTGCCCGGCGAGCTGGAGGCAGTCACTTCACAGGGCTGTAAATGTCATCTTCCCTTTGACATGTGGCTGACAAATGAGTCCAAGCTCCAGTGGCCTGGGAGATCTATCAGCCTTCTTCTTCTCCTTGGCTGGAAGCTTAAAGTTATCAGAGCTGCAGAAAGAGCTCCACAGGCCCAAGATCAGCTGCTGACCGGAGGGTGTTACATTACCTCATGGTGAATGCGTCTCGACGTGCAGACAGGTGAGAGAGGTTGGTCATCTGCCTGTGGCACGTTTTCTTGAGTGCAGTGTGAGAAATGTTCACATAAGCAAATAAATTTGAGGGGCGAAAATGCATACACACACAAACATACACATTAAATAAACACACATATAAACTAGCATTCAAAAGTTTGGGGTTGATAACATTTTTATAATGTTTTGGAGAAGTCTCACCAAGGCTATATATTTGATTTTTAAAAATATTAAAAACAGGAATATTGTAAAATATTATTATAATTTAATTAACATTAGATTTTCTATTTCAATGGTATTTCTATTAATAGTATTTATAATATATATATATATATATATATATATATATATATATATATATATATATATATATATATATATATATATATATATAGATATTAACTTTTCTAATTTAATATATTTTAAAATGTAATTTACTTGTCACATATTCCTTCAGAAATCATTCTAATATGCTCAAGAAAACAATGTTGAAAATAGTTGTGCTGCTATTTTTGTGTAAAGTAATAATTTTTTTTTTTCAGTTTTCTTTGATGAATAGAGAGTTGAAAATAACAGCAGTTTATTTATTTATTTTTTTGTATTTTAAAAATTAGTTTTATATGTATATTTATTTATTGTTTGTTTGCTTTATTTTAAGGTCCAATTCTCGCTATTAACAAACCATTAACTATGACTTTTGCCTCAATAAACTTCTCATTTGTCAATTATTAGTTGTTAAGTTTAGGTATTGCGTAGGATTAGGGATGTAGAATATGGTAATGCAGAATATGTGCTTTATAAGTACTAATAAACAGTCAATATGTTAATAATAGGCATGCTAATAAGCAACTAGTCACAGTAATAGTAAGAATTGGTCCCTATACTAAAGTGTTACCAAATCTTTTGTAAAATTACAAACGCAATCACTGTCAGTTTTGTTCAGATCCCAACATTTTGACAAGTAGTGTATACAAAATAAATACAAATCTTAAATTCTGCGCTACTTCTGAATCCATGACACTTTTAGTGCTACTCTCATTAAAGCATAAGGGCAATGTACCAAATAATAAGAAATTAATGCAAACTTTTCAATTCAGCTTCTTACTCAAATTGTTCTGTTGTTAATATAGTTTGCAATCTAAAAAAAATATATATGTTCAATTAAAAAAATGCAAATTAGAATGCGTGCCTCAGACTTTTGGACCCAACTTTATATTTATTTGATTTGACATCTTCTACCTGAAGAGAGAAACTGGGCCGTCTTTGTGTCACCATGCAGTTCTACACTTTGTGATTGAGGTTGGCTGTGTAATGTTAAGTGATCTTGAGGCCCGGTTGACGTCTATTGTGCATTTTTAATCTCTGTTTTTGTTTTTTGTTTTTTCAAGCATTGACAGCTGTCCTATCGCACACTGTCAACTTATCATTCAGCGATTTTGTTTGCTTTTGACTTTGTTTATATCAAT
The DNA here is from genome assembly GCF_018340385.1 of Cyprinus carpio. NCBI lineage: Eukaryota > Metazoa > Chordata > Actinopteri > Cypriniformes > Cyprinidae > Cyprinus > Cyprinus carpio. The sequence goes on along the minus strand of NC_056614.1, from coordinate 15,191,065 downwards.
GTCAGGTTGAGGTGAAATCCTTGACCATCCAATCAGGTGATTGATAGCCCTTGAAAGAATTAGCAGGTGTGTAATTGTCCCGGTCATCACTTCCTTTGTTGTCAACGTTACTGTTTTTGGAAGAGGTCTTTAGACTCGCTCGAGGTTGAGTCTGGGAAATTTGCGGTGGTATAATGGGGTGGCACCTCGCAGCTTGCTGTGGGTTCTGACCCGGACCAGAACACAAGCCGTCAGCTCGAGCGGAGGCACTCCAGCAACTGTCTTTCAGCGCCATTAATCAGACTCACAGAGGACCGCCTTCCCGCCAGATGGGGAAGCTCTCCAAAACCCAAGAAAAATAAGCAGACTAATTAATTCTTATTGGCACAGGGCAATTAGATGGAGGGTTGGCAAGAGAGGAAAAAAAAAATATGATGTCACCTTTAGTTGGGCACCAAACTTGCAATAAATTAGTGTGTCAGAGTTTGGGTTGCTTAGGGGACGTTTTTCACATTCTGTATGGGGATATGATGGGACGAGAGAGAGGAGAAAACACTACAGATAGAGGTTAATGAATGATAAAGAGGCTGTTGCACTAAGGGATCAAGACTTTGACATTCTGAGTCCAGCAATTAAAAACACAAGCAACACAGACTGTCTGTGCTTCACACACAGCTTTCCTATCTAGAATCAAAGAGTACTGCTTTTTAACTCTCCAACCATATTTTTGACCAATAACATTACTCAATAAATTACCGATATTAAACTTCTATTGGATTTTGTCTAAATAAATAATGAAATAAAAATAGAACAGTAAAAACTAAAAGCAATATAGCTTTAAATGCTACAAGTAAACTTCACAACATGTACAATAAAAAAAAAAAAAAAAAAAAAAAATGTTGAAATTAGCTTAAGACTATATTTAAGCGCTGTTATATTATTAGTGCTTTAATGAATTTCTCCTTTGCTGCCATCTAAAGCACACTTAAACTAACTATAAAAATATAGGAAATGAGCATGCACAATTAAGCATCCCCATCATTGAATATATTCAATGATGATGCCGAAAAATAAAATCTACAATAACCAATATGGTACTAATATCACTGTTGACTCTCCTGCTACAGATTAATGCCATATAAATGTAAAATTAGTCTTGCACATATTAAAAGCCCTAACAATTTCAACAAACATAAATGTCACACCAGCATCGCAAACATAGGTATAGACTAACCACTATTTTCAATATGATGAAATAATTGAATTTGACTAAGACCATAATCTAAGACCATAGTCTTACAAGAAGTTTTACCCTTTACCCCAAAACTGGCTTACAGCGATCAAAGATACATTGGTAACAATATCAACATTGGACTTTGAAATTATCTAGACTGCTGCTACTATGTTTACCTGCAAAAACCAAAATATCTGGTGCAAACAAGAATAAACCCTTTACTTAAAATATTAGTTTACCAGAGTGAATGGGTGCCGTCAGACTGAGAGTGCAAACAACTGATAAAAACATCACAATAATCCACAAATAATCGATACAACTCCAGGCCATCAATTAATGTCTTGTGAAGTGAAAAGCTGGACATTTGTAAGAAAAAAACAAACAAAAATAAAACAACATCATTAAGGTGTTTTAACTTTAAACTGTCACTTCTGGAAACAATGCCAGTCCATTATCCATAATAACACTTCCTCCAGTGAAAAAGTCCATCTGTTCTGAATTGTTTCCTCTTGTAAACAGTCATTGATCTATGCATATGTCTCTTCTGATTTAGACAAAATGACTTTTTTATGTTTTTTTTTATGTTTTTTATGTTTTTTAAAAAAACATCTACATCTTGGATGGCCTGAGGGTGAGTAAATTTTCAGCAAACTTCCAATTTTGGGTGAACTATTCCTTTAAAAAATAAAAACTGAAGTGCTTCCACAAAACACCTCTAATATTAGCCCATTAGAAGTTTTGCAATCTATTAGTCCAAACACCTCAAAACATTGCTTATTAGAAGGTAATGTAATTCCATATATTTAGATTAATTACTAAAGCAACCAGGGGAAAACAGAGAGAACTTGTGCGCTTTTCATATAGCACTACATTAACAACCTCTTCGTTTAGTGCTCTGGTTAGGCAATGTGAACTGGCTTATCTGATGAGGTAGATTTCAATCATTAAGATGTACCATTAGCAGAACTCTATGCTTTATTACAGTAATGTTATGCTCGTATTTGCATTCATCCCTTAGGACTTGCTTTGTGCACTTGGTTTTGTCCTAAACAGAGAAATTTTGCTTTTGGACAGAGTCATTAAAGGAAGAAATTACATTTGCATCCTGTGTAATCAATAAGAAAACTCGAGGGACTGTACAGCTCATTCCTTTCAGCATTGTGGAGATTCATACTAATTAGCAGCATGTAGGCTACTCCTAATATTTCCATATTGTTAGCAATGCACTTTTTATTTCTATTTATTCATTCAATTATTTATTTATTTAAAATTCATTAGTTCATAAACAAATTATGGTGCTGACATGATCATTTTAGAACCTATTGTGGTTTTAAACACGCATGAGCCTCAGAAAGCAATTAAAAAGGTTTTACATTGCAAATTTGGTCAGTTTCTGTGTCAAAATAAGTTTAATGACAATAAACTGTATTTTATACAGTGTATTTGAGCTGTACACACAACCTATCCTTCATCCACGGGCAAAGTGGAGTGTGATCTTCTACTTTCTGGGAATAGAACACAAAATTCAGTGGGATAACCGAGCCCTCATCAGTCATGAGCCCAGGTCAGCAGACAATAAGAGAAACCCATTTCTCTCAGTGGATGCCTGCCTCCCTTAAACTTCACTGTGTCACAAAGTCATATTTAATTCAAGCTTAAAGCTTTCCTTCATGATGAATCACTGAGGGGCTGAAGGGATGATATCTTTCTTCCTCACCTTTTTTCTCACCAAGACAAAGACCTTCAAACAGATTAGGTCAGAGCAAAAAAGGTTACTCCCATCATGCAACAGTTTGTGCGAGACCCTGCACCTGAGGATTGTTTTAAAGGGTATTTTAGTTTACTAGGACGAACACTGAACGCTAGCAACTAGAGGTCACTTCATGCATATTGTGCACCTAAGGAGCTGACTGAAGCCAATGAAGAACTCTGAATGTAAAAATGTGTGTATATGTGTGTATACTGTATGTGTGTATATCTATCTATCTATCTATCTATCTATCTATATATATGACCCACCAGTACTTGATGCATATGAGTGGTTCTCAACCAAGGGGCCTATAGTAAAGTTAAATAAAACATAATAATAATAATAATAATAATAATAATAATAATAATAATAATAATAATAAATATATAATAACTTCATACATAAAAAATGATATTAATAATAATTATATAATCAAGGTGTAAATCTAAATCTATCGAGACTTATTTCTGCATTAAACAAATAAATAAATAATATCAAATAAAAATTTGTTATTGTGACTTTTTTTATAATACATATACAAAATTACATAAAATCAAGATGTAAACCTAATTCTATGGAGGTTTATTCCTGCCATGATAAATAAATAAATAAATAAATATGATTGGACTTTTTTCCTCTTCACAACTGAGAAGAATTTATATTCCTCTCACAATTTTGACTTATTTAGCTTAGCTATAAACTCACAATAGTGAGGGAAAAAGTCAGAATTGTGAGATTTTTTTTTATTATTCTTTATTATTATTATTATTATTATTATTATTATTATTATAAAAAATAATAATACTAATTAACTTAATTATTTTTTAAGGAAGAACATACAATTCTTAAATTCTATAAATCACAAAATTATTTGTGTTAAATTTAATTATCATGTCAACTCTGCCAGTTTCTTCATAAAATGCATCTTAAAATATATATCCCATTGTTATGAAAGCCAAACATACGTAGGCCACCATCTCCAGACACTGTCCTTCATGAAAACACAAACATTCTCTTTAGTCCCAGCTGTGGATATGAGGGAATCTATTATTCCTCTAATCCCGCCGGAAAAGAGAAAAGGGCTCCCGCATCATTATTTTGCTTCCAAATGTAACTGACTTTACCACACAACCCTAATTTGCTTGCCGTAATTATAGGTCATGCTCTCCCTTTGTAATTTATAAAACCTTTTGTTCTTATCAATAATGAATGGGGCTTGGGCGATTCACGCCACTATAATATTTTGATATTATGAAAATGCTAATGCATCAGGGACCCCGAGCCTTATCGGCCAGGTCTGATGCTCTATTAAGCAGCCGGCAGAAGAAGTCGGACGCAAATTGCTTATGTTAATGCCCCTGTTGTACCCAGACAGGATGAGGAGTCTGCAATTAATTTCTTCCAGGCGGCGGATGGACAGGCAAATTTATTTCCCGTCCTCAGACCGGTGGCTCTCCCCCCCACCTCCCTCCCCTTCCCTTCTTTTTCCCTGGAACTTGACGGAGAGGAGGAAAAAGAGAGGGAGCCAAAGAGAGAGAATAGCGGATCCATGACCTAATTGAACGGCGCTGAAATGCGAGAACGAGGCAGCAGCGGGAGAAGAGCAGCGGCATCTTCATTCATTCCGTTGACAGTGTTTTCGCAACTTAAACCTGTTTTATTAATTATGTTTGACATTTCCCTAATTAGTTTCATTTAAATCACATCAGCTCCTAGCAGATGATTGTGCCGTACATCAATTCACCACGGCCTTTGTGAATTAGTGAGAGAGAGAGAGAGCTAAGGCCTTGTATAATTACACAGAATAGGTAAGTGCTGAGGAGTAAAGCCATACATTAGAACAACTGGATTTCTGCACAAATGAGCTACACCTTTACTGGATCGTTTTCATCTATTGTTATGTTATTCTATTATGCAGAGCAGAACTGTACTTGTGTAGTCACTGGCACACTTCATTGGCACTTTATCTCAATGAAAGGGTGGCTTCGCATGCAAAACACCTGTTTAACTTCCTATTTTCTCATGAATATGAAACTATAACTCTTTACTAGCATATCTGGGATATCACACTCTTTATTCCTAAGAATACATTTGATATATTTGTTTTATGTACAGACTACTTAACTTAAATTAGCATATAGTGTGTGCGGAACTAAACTGCACAACTAGTTGTTGATACAGTAATGTCACTTTCATTTGGATGACATCTTGTATGAAGTACAGTACACTGCTATAAACAAAAGAAAAAAAAGTACCTTATATCATTCCAGGCATCAACAATGAGGATATTGTTTTGGGTAATTATTTTTATTTATTTATTTATTTATTTTTAACAAAACTGCCATTATTATTATTATTATTATTATTATTATTATTATTATTATTATTATTATTATTATTATTACTGCTTATCTGTTTACTTTTTAATATTTATTTATTTGTTTGTTTGTTTGTTTGTAATAAATTAATTGTTACTATCAAACAAAAGTAAACAAATATCACTGAAACAGATGTGCCTTACCGCATTCCAAGAAGTTGTGAGTTTGGGGTATATATATATATATATATATATACACACACACACACACACACACACACATATATACGTGTGTTGTGTGTGTGTGTGTGTGTGTGTGTGTGTGTGTGTGTGTGTGTGTGTGTGTGTGTGTGTGACATTCTTAATTCAACAAAAGTTGGCTTGAAAAAGCCAACTTACTTCATTAACTGTTTATTTGTTTGTCTGTTTGTTTACGGTTTACAATTTTTTATTTTATTTATAAGTTATTGTCATTTTTATTTTTAAATGAAAACTTTAGATATTATATACATACTACACACATTAATAATATAATAATAATAATAATAATATAATAATAATACTTTTAAAATGTTTTTTCACAAAATTGTTGGATCTTGCATTTTAATCAATCAATCTAATTAATTATTAATTAATAATATAATAAAAAATAATATGTTTTCTTCTCTCTACAATATTCTCCCAAAGCCTTTGTGCCTCCCAAAACGTATAGTGTGTATGTTGATTTGTGTTAGTAGATGTTCACAATCTCTTCCTTATTAATGTTTGTATTGCACACAGTTACATATTTTATTGTCAGTTATGAGATTTAAGACAGGTGCGAAGAGACAACTCAGGTAACACTTTATTTTACGGTGTCCTTGTTTACACGTTACATGTACTTTTATTATAATAACAATAAATGAATGCATAATTAAATGCAAGTAACCCTAGAGCTAAACCCTAATATAACCATATAGTAATTACATGTAGTTAATTAATATAACGCAGTACTTAAATGTATAATTAAACTGTAACAAGGACAGTTTAAAAATAAAGGTAACCACAATTTCACAGACTGCATGTGTTTGATACCACAAAATCTGAAAATGAGCATGTGACAATCCTGGTGAACCAAAAAAAGATGCAAACATTCCTATCTAGTGAACAAAAGCACCTGCGATCCCCCGTGGGTCAATCATATATTTGCTCTTATTCCATAGCAATGTTTTACTCTTGAAAAATTTACATTTTACTAATTTAGTAGGAAACCCCTTTGAGAGAGTTAACCATCCAGTATTGTCGCCGGTGTGTTTTGCCTAAGATTACCTTTGGGTTACTTTATTAACCTATCTTGCTTGCCCACAATTGGGTCTTTGAGGTGCAATCCAGCATCAACAGATGGAGCACAAATGGGGCACAGTGCTACACAAATAACCTTCCTCAGAAAAATACACTTTCTCTTCAGAGAGCGCAGGCATTTCACAGAGAGAGCGCCAGTAAACCAGTTGACCTAATGACGACTGCTGCGTTGCCAGTCTGGTGTACGGCCCTACCTATATGCAATGGTGCAATCTTTCCCTACTAGAGGGAAAAAGCATAGCACAATTTTTATCCTGTCCTCAACATCAAAGGCTGCTATCTTCATATGGGACCCGGGGAGACAACATAACTGTGCCCTTAATGTTCATCTTGTTTAAGCCCCTTAGTGAAGCCCTTGGTGTAGCAGGCTTCTCTAAAGCCCCCATTTTTCTCTTCCTGTCCTCTTCCTCCCTCACCTCGCCACTCACTGCTGTCTTTCAGAAACAGCGCTCTCTGTAACTGAGACCTGAGGGCAGAAGCACTTGGAGTCGTTAAAGTGGGACCCTGTTCCAAACCTAGTGAGCTGCCTCACTGCCTACAGTATATAGCCAGCATCTTAACCATCATTGAAGTTCAGAAGTGATTGATTTGGAATGCTCTGCATGGATAGCAACTCATCAAACATCACACAAACCGAGGAATTCTCAATTGATGTTTAATGTATTAAAGTTAGCATACTGCTAAACTAAAAACATGTGGTTAATAAGTAAAAATAAATAAATAAGTAAATTATATACAGCACATAATAAAAATCTAATTTAATATATGGTTTTAAATAACTATAATAAATATAATAAATAAAAAAAAATAAAAAAAAAAAAACTAAATGAAATTTTATATAAAAAAAAAAAAATAATATAATTATTTCATTTCATATTTTATTTAGTTTATCCTGTATTAAAAATAAATAAAACAAAAACTTTAAACTAAAATAAAAAAAAAAAAACAAAAACTGAAATGAAAAAAAAAAAAAAAAATTATACAGACATTTAATATAAACAAAACTAATAAATATGACAAAAAAACACACAATTAAATTAATACATTAATAAAATTTTAACTAAAATTAAAATTAAAAAATAAGCCCATTACTAATAATAAGCCCATTAAAAAAAATAACTTCATTACTCCTTTATTTTTAAAAGAATTTTAAATAGTAATAAAAAAATATTATTGTACCTTTTGTAATTATAATCTCAACTATATTAAAACAACATTGGCAAATTTACGGCAAAAAATATAATCACAATTATTTCGGGCAATATTGTGATCAGTGGATCTTAAACATAATTGAACTGAAAAAAAAGGATGAGAGAAGTGTTAGTTAGAAATTAATAACTTGTGTCAAGTGTCAAGATGGCATATATTTTATAATATAATATATAATTGTGTGTGTGTGTGTGTGTGTGTGTGTGTGTGTGTGTGTGTGTGTGTGTGTGTACGTATACACACAAACACGTTTATACTATATTATACATATTTGCCAGCTTGACACACAAGTATATTTATTTCTTACTAACACTTCTCTCATCCTATCTGTGATGGATGGATGGATTTATTTATTTATTAATTTATTCTCTCCACTGAGCTTATCACAGTGCCTTCTGGGATTGCCCACTCTGAAGAAGCTGACAAGGCTTTGGAATGGAGTAAATGTGCACAAAATACAGTGCCTGTTGAAGAAGAACAGAGTCTCACTTTTATCATCGGAAAGGTGAGATCAGTGCCCTTCCTACTCCAGCTTCCCCTTATTAGACTCAGTCCAGGGAGAGAAGCCGCAGCCAGACTGATTATGGGGTATTACCTGCTTCGCTTTGATTAGGGCAGCGCACAGAAATGGCTGAACGGATAATATGTCTCAATCCAGGGTCAATACAGTGCATTGATGAATTGCTGATGTGACCCAAAGACTTCAAGCCCAGTTAATCACTGCTCAAAGGCCACTCTATTAATGCCAGTCAATAGTATGCTGAAGAAAGTCAAAAGAGAAGTCACCTGTTATACCATAAACAAACCGAGAGCCGCTAAACTTTCCATTCCTGACCAATGATGTGAGAGACAGCTGCCAGAAGAACTAAAACAAAACAACCATGCACACTACTTTCTTCTTATGTATTAAATGGATGTTGATGGAACATTAATAAAAGCCCTTGTTTTGTGTGCAATTTATAAAACATGTAAAAAATAATAAAATACTCATCATAATAATCAAAAAAAATCACCACATTAATAAACTATCTCCCCCCCCTCCGCCACCATCTCTTGCTGCGTTTTCATGATTTTAGGACTCCACACAATTGCAAGCTCAATCAGAATCAAAGCAATTCTTTCATTTTTAAATACATAATGGAAATGTACGAGGGGTTCCTCATAAAAATTTATATCTCAATTTTTAATTCTAATTTATAGCCCTCCCTCCAGGCACATATTATTCAAACATTAATAAAGGTCCTATACATCAAAAAGCTTCAGGTTTCACGTTTGCTTGCATTCACAGTCATGCATATTACATATGGTGAGAGGCCTCAGCAGCAGCCTGTCTTACAGCAATTATACATCCAATAACAGACGGATTGATTGATTGATGGATTATGTCTAAGGTTCGGTATTCAATCCACTTAAATTTTAATGACCTTTTCAACACCCCTGCTTAATGCCTTATATGTTTAGATAATACTCTTTATGCTAATTCTGTAATTCCATAAATTTTAGATTTTTCCCCATCCATCTCTTTCTTTGTCAGAGATGTCCAAAATATCTGCATCGTGAGATGTGATTACAACATCAGTTGAATTATTCATTCAGTTCAGAAGGTATTTGTGATTGAAAATTCTTGGAGAGTCACTGCGAAGTAAAAAGTTGATGTATAATGATAAAGTCAAGATGTGAGTTTGTAAATGCTGAAAGGTCACCACATCTGATAAATAAAATAATGACCCATTATCTAAAATGAAGGTAAGTGAGCTTTAGTGATAACTATGCAAATATTTAGTGACTATATAATGCTTATTTCTCATGGCATCTGAAGGAGCAGTTAAAATGAGTAAATAAATACATGAATATGCTTTTTTTTTCTTTTTTTTTTTAGACTTATGACTCAGTCACACGCCATCTTAATGAGTTTTTAATTAGTCTTTTTTTACTTGTTTTTCAGTAAAACAAAAAAAATGACTTCTTAATGAGTTTTTAATTAGTCTTTTTTTTTACTTGTTTTTCAGTAAAATGTCAAAAAAAAAACTAGATAAATTAACTTGAGAAGCAACACTGCATAAAACGCTAAGACTTGTGTGAAATATACAATATGTTAAATGTATAATATATATGGTAAAGTATATAAAATATTAAACAAGTGTTGCATGCATATTTGTTCCCCCATTAATTTAACTGCAAAATTAGACAAAAATAAAGAATATTAATTTTATTCTCCTTTCCATTGTATTAGTGTATTATGAAACATGAGAGTCAGTGAAGGAAAATGAACATAGTGCCCTCAAAAAATGAACAAAATCATACTTTTTTCAGTTTTCGGACACAAGCTCAGAACATTAGATGGAGCGAGTTTACAAATGGACAGCAGTATGATCATCAGTAAATGTCGTTTACCTGTCATTTCACCCACACTCTGCACAAAACCACATAAACAGATTGTTTCCTACAGGGGTCTAAACAAACACTAGAGTGGTGATGTTTGTTTTTACCATTCTCATTCCCTAATGTCTGGTAACCAGGGACGGTAAGTCATAAGACATCAGCTTGACTCTATTAATTACCACCTGATCCTTCCTTCCTGGATAATTAGGTACCCATTAGTTCTAATCAAGTAGTTACTTAATTATTGCAGTAATTAGTCTAATGGTCTAGCAAATTGAAGCTTTATCACTTTTGGATACTTAATGTTCTTGGCAGAGTGCATCACAAGTGTCAAGGCTCAAGCTTCAGCAATCAAGCGGTGGAGAAAGAAAGTTATTAGTGTAGGGTAAATGCTCTGTGAGATTTATATGGCGAAATGTGCTCGTGTTTGAAAAGGAGAAAGTTGGAGGATGGGTTCACCCATGAAGCAAGGAGGATGATACACAGGGCTGTGAATATCCATGCTAACCAGCCCGAAACAACCCACAGGCAGGGAGGTCGGTAATTTGTGGTTTAACACAACTGTCTCACTTTGTTTCCCTGTTATTATTTGCCAACCACACATGAAACTCTGTATGGCTCACAGTATCAGGCACCCTGGACAAAAGCAAAATACTTATATGTATTCAAATAGATTTTTGTTAAATACACAGACTTTTTTTAGCCAAACATTCTGTTCGATTTCTCATAGGAGAAACAACAACAAAATCTTAATACAAAGAAACCCAAACCTAATATCCTATGGAACAGAACACCATACAGCTCAGCCATTAAAATAACAATTCAATCGAACCCGCTCCCACGCTCAATCACAACTACTAATTCGGGTATTTTATAAGACACGGTTGGAAGGTATTGATCCTCTCTATTGGAGTATTCAGCTCATAAACATAGCAAGCTCTGAGAGCAAGGGCAGCTCCATCAATTCAAAAACATGACAAATACATTGGGATGTATTTGTCATTTATTACACTGGAAAAGCTCAAGGCAAACTGGTTCGTCTGAAATGACTTACTCTGTCTGAGGTTTTGCATACATTTAAAAATTTTAATTACAAAAGATTTCAGATCAATAAATGTAAAAAAAAGTTGTTGCTTATTAATAGTTAATAAGGTAGTTGTTAAGTTTAGGAAAGGGATATGATTAAGGGATCTAAAATATGGTCATGCAGAATTAGGCGCTACTATGTGCTTTACACATACTAATTAACAGCCAATATACTAGTAATATGCATGCTAATATAGTTAATAATGACAATTGGTCCTTAAAGTATTACCATTAGTAGTAGTAGTTGTAGTAGTAGTAGTAGTAGTAGTAGTAGTAGTAGTAGTTGTTGTAGTAGTAGTAGAATGATCATTGCTTTCATTATTTTTTTAAAGGGGTCATATGACACTATTTCATGTATTGCTTTCTCTGTGGAGTGTTACAAACTGTTTGTGAATAGATAAGATCTGTAAAGTCGCAAAGATTAAAGTCTCAAACCCAAAGAGATATTCTTTATAAAAGTTAAGTGCCTTCCTTAAACACATCATTCAAATATGCTCCCACAAGTCTACATCACTGTGTTGGAAGATTTGCATAACACTGCCCAAATGTTCATGCAAAGAAAGAAGGTGTAACTTTTATTTTCACTGTAGTACTGTTGCCGTCGCTGCCATGTCGTGGAGACGTTGTGTGTTTCCAAATATGGTAAGGGGCGTAGCATTTCCATCACACGCTTGAGGTATATTCAGCCAATCACAACAAACTAGATAGCTGGCCAATCATAGCACACTGCGCTTTTCAGAACAATGAGCTTCGTAAAAATTGATGAGTTTCAGAAAAGCTGGTCAGAGAGGAACAACAATAATGTACGGTATGTGGAATGTTTTTGAACCTTAAACTGCGTAAACACTAAAATATACCAAACACACAAAATAATGTTATTTTTAGCATCGTCATATGACCCCTTTAACCCCTTTATTACCCATCACATTCATGTTCATTTACAATAACTGCTATTTAAAAATAAATAAATAGCCCTAAACTAAATATCCAATGTCCTCAGACACATATACAATGAAAAGATGGACACCTTTTCATGTGTAGTTTTGGAGAAGGATAAAATTGTAAATAGTGTTGCAATATGTCTGTACCAAAATATATAAAAAGCTGAGTATTCATAAAGCATTTTGTAAGTGGATGTCTTCATGTATCAGTCTGACTGTGATGAGACTAAGAGTAAGATCTGCTGTACAAGGTGATCTCAGTGTCTCATGTACGGGCAAGGCTCTGTTGAGCTCTAGTGCGAGAGGGAATGGGTCGTCTCCAAAGCACTGCAAATTGAGCCAGCCTTGTCTGTCATCACCTCCCAATTAGCTCCCGTTTACTGAGTCTGTTGGAGACAGAGCATGTTGGCAGGTGAGGAGAGGTGTCTGAGAGGTGCCAGTGCCAGCCTCCCAACCCGACTAGGATTGACTTATGACCCTGGCAACTGTATGACCCGTTCACCCCCACTCCACATATAAACCCCTCCCCCGTCCCCCCCATCCACCCTTCACCCAAACTTGTCAAGCCATAGCTAGTAAGAAAAAGAGATAGCCGGGGTAACCTTGAAACCCTGCAAAACGTCACTGCAGTGCTTTCATAGCTCAATGGAAAAGAACAAGGGGGCTAATCTTGTAATCTCAATCATTTGTGATGGCGGTTATTTCTTGGAAGGAACGGCGCTTGGAGGGGATCCGTGCATTCCCTGTGTTCATTTGTCAACACTGTGGATGCAGATTATTTATGTGTCATTTCATGTCACTACGTAACCGTGTTCAGAGCTCGGCCAAGGGAGGCTCTCCTGCTGTCTGCTTTCAAGGTAATACAGGAATTTCGACATCCATTCATTTCAAAGATAAAGATCTCTGGCTTTAGTGACCTTTGAAACTTTTAATACGCTGCTAATAACACGTTTTCACAAGGTTCTAATGCGCTATTAAACAGTAATGCGGACAACGGCGGCTGGAACCTGATTAAGGCTTAGATAAGCAAACAGACCGGTCCAGTTGTCGAATGAGGTCAAGAGAGAGGGAATACAATGCGGGAGCTGGAATACATAAATATTGTTCTCTGTATTTTCCATGACCATTTGCAATAGCACCTCTGAACTCAAAGTTGGCTCTCTCTAACTTGACCTAGATGTCACATTCTGAAGAATCCTCCTCCAGATGCCTTCAGAAGAAAAGGGTTAGAATAGAAAAAGAAAGCCCACTCCTTGCCATATGACAGCGGCGTGCGAAAAACTGACACGCAGAGTTTTCAAATTGGGGCCCGGGGAGCTGAAGCATAAAATAACTTCAATCTCACTGGCTCTCTAAGGAATAGAGCAGAGGTGCGACCAACAACAACACAACAACGGCAAGGCAGAAAGGGGTGAAGGTAGGAGTTATTAGAGGATAAAACACGCCTTTCCATCTCACTCCCTCTCTCTCAGGAACCCCAAGGATGATCAATGGATTTAGTCAGAGGGATATTCAAGCAGAAAATTGCTGCCTTTTTGCTTTTCTTTGAAGTATTTCCAGAACACATACCAAAGCCCCAGTCCACCCAGGGTTGAAAATAACAGCACAAGAGCGGTCTCTAAGAGTAATCCTGAAAAGAGAGAAAAGGCAGGCAGAGGAGGTTGGGGGAAGCTAAATGTTAAAGGAGGTGGGTGAAAGCTAGATTGAAACTTTGCAGGTATAAAATTGAAGGCAGCCAGCTGAACGGCCACAGTGAAAACAGGGGCTTTATTTTTTTTTCAACAAAAAACTCCCCGGCTGGCTTCACAACATCCCCAAAAAAAAAAAAAACAACACAACAAAATAAACAACATTGATCACTTGCAATCTATTGATCACCTCGGAGATCCGAATGAGTGGTAATGGGATAACCAACTACAACATCCCCAGCACAGTCATGAACACTTCATGATGAGCCGTTAACCACACAAAATAGATTAAAAGCCGAAACCAAATTTAGATCCCTACGCTCAACTTCTGTCCTAGCCATTGGCTGTCCCATCTTATTTCTAAAATCTATCCATCCGCGTCTGTATATTTGCCTGCTAGAAGATAAATTTGTTGAGGGATGGATGTTAAGTACAATCCCATACAGCACAATTCAAGTTAATCAAGTCAATAAAATCATAAAATAAATGCAATCAAATGGGTACACAATAGACAGTTAAGTGAAAACATGCACATCTAGCTACATGGGATTTGAAAATAATACTTTTTGATTGCTTTGCATTACAAAAAAATTGCTATTCCAAATACATACACATCTAACCACTCTTAATCCACATGTTTGTACATCCAGAGCATGATAGTCAATTATCAATAGATTCACAACTGGCCACAGTGTCGCTATTCAACACTCAGTATCATGGAAACTGGTTTAATTTGGTCAGATAACAAGGACTACCATGGGAATGAACTTTGTAAAATTATCTAGTTGACTAGATTAATGAGTGTAACTCTATCCTCTCAGCGGCCCACAATGAGTTCATTAATTGTTGAAAGATGATCATTTAAAAGTTTGCACACACCGCTTTATGAGTGGATGGGAAAGCACTCATTTAAAAAATAAATGGCAGTTTAATGCAGTAAGTGTCCACCAATTAAAATACAGCACTCTTACAACAGAGAGCTGACTTAATGAAGATGCCAAAAATCCTGTAGTTGAAGGACACAAAGCCCTTGATGGGCAAAAACCAGTCATCTTTAGCCTTATTATTATTTAAAATTATATTCATTGCATTATATACATTTTATTAATATATTTATTTTTCTTTTATATATTATTTCAATTTATAGTAATAAAAACAGACTTTTTTTTTTTTCAAAAAAGCATGTTTAAATTCACATACATTTTAAAAATGTGTCAAAAGTGCAAACACAAAATCCAATCTCTGTAATGCATTTCCCATTGCCAGCTTACTGCTGATATAAACAATATGCCGCTCAAATGTTTAGTCTGATTAATCGCCATTGTGACCACCAGAAGCTCCATTTTCAGGGGTGAAAGGCGCCCCCATAGCAGCACAGTTGAGTCCTTGTAGTGTTGAAGGTGTTCTAAATTGGGGAAAGCCAAGCAGTGCCAATGTGAGGTTGAAGCTCTGCATTGGCCAGGGAACTCATGTGCCGCCCCTGGGGGCCGGCATGGCACTGCACATCTGACAGCAGAAGCATGTGGCATGCGCCGGCCGTTATGGATAGAGCTGGGCGATGGGGGACTTCGCTCCGCCGCTCCCTGCCGTGCTCACTGACGGCCTCATCCGTTTCTCCAGCCCTGCCCTAATAGATCTGCAATGCCTTCCATTCCAATTAAAAGGCCCGGATGCCCTATTTGTCAAAGGACGGAAGGGACAACGAGAGAGGGGTGCTTAGCATTAGTTTTTGGAGTAATTGCCAGCCAAAACGTTGCAAATGGGAGAGAAAGGTTAGTACTGTAAAACTGGACCATGGGTGATTATTTCAGCCTCTTTTTTCTTCTTTTTTTTGTGGTTTGGCTTGGCTGAGCTTTTTTTTTTATTCTGTGAGCTTGAGCTCATAATGTAATTTCACAGCAGTGCAATCACTGAGGTTTGTAAGTGTTTAATTCTAATTAAAGTGTGAGGAAATAGCTGGAAGACATTTCAGCGCAAAATATCTTGCACTCAGGGTGGAAGAGTTCATGTTCCCCACTTGAACTTCTGAGAGAAAATCTGTACAACAGACATACTGCACAGTATCTGAGGAAAACCGATTCAGTGGGTGACCCTAGTATGAGAGTGCCAATTTAACCATACACACGTAAATGCCATTTATCATATGAGTATTAAGTTGAATCTCAGTTTAACCAAAATAATATAACTGCATAAAGAACGCAGAAAAGATGGATGATCACACTAGTATAACTCATGCACATATACGCATAGGAGAAGAGCAAAGTTTATTACTTTTTTCCTTTTCTTTTTTGTTATGTGTGTTTCTGTTCATGTCGGTGGTGGGGGAATTTCTTTCTATGGTTTAATTCAACAATAACATTTCCGATCAGGGTCTTGGGCATCTCAAGGGCATTCCTGGTGAAATTACTGGGACTCTGCACCATTTATCATAGCCTGACATGTGTCATGTTCCAGACTCCGGTGTGTAGAGGTTACAGCTGAAGACAGCTCCTTCTTTGTTGAGCAGCCGTCAAAGACAACATCGCTTATTTATATATATATAAAAAAAAATGCAAGTGCACCAGCAGAAGAAGAAAAAAAAAAACAGTTTAATCCTCCCAAATAATTATAACTGTACTGTACAGATAAAATACAACCTAAGTAAATTTAACTAAGCAAAATCTAACAACATTCAAGAAGAACAAGCATGTGTTTATAACCCTGTTCAAGTGATGGCAAAACCTTATTGCTGTCACGATTAGAATGCAAGTCTAAATACTAGTGTAGTAAAATCTAAATCATTATGCATGTTTTTAATCTGCAAAAATAGAAAAAGTTGTGTATGTTATACAGGTTTAATTGTTGTGGAGAACCATAGTCTTTTTTGAGTCTCAGTGATTTATTTAAAAGTCATTTTTTAAGTGTTATTTTTACCGCTGTGGTCTATTATATGGCCATTTGTAGTTGAAGTCATGGATTATGACTGTTGGCTTGTTTAGTCACAGTAATGAGCACTAGAGAACGTTTCCTTGAAAGGTGCTATTGTTGCTGATACACTTACAACAACTCTCGGCATTATTCTTGAATAACGGAGCACTAAATAATCCCTACCGGCATATAAAATATAACACCATTGTGTGAAGGCATGGCAGTTCAAGAACAGCCTGCCTTGCAATGCATCGATTGCTGTAGTCTCACACTGGCATCAGAAGGGGCTGGTTTAGGGGCCGAGTCAGGCCATCCTAACGCTTCATTTGGAGTTCTGGCATTGTTCCCGCTCTGCAAGCTTTGCTGATGTTTTTCTTTTGGCGGTTATAAATGATAATAATTAAAGGGAAATATACAATAATTAGTCACACCAGGTTTTTCCATCTGGTAGTACCTGAAAGATGTTATCACTGGTGTCTCGGAGAACAGGACTGATCCGGGTTCAATACAAGTTAAGCTCTAGTTATAAAAGCATTGTGGCATGATGTTGATTATTATTAATTAATTTTCCTTTAGTTGGTTAAAAAAAAGAAAGTTGTGGTTACAGTAATGCACTTAAAATGAATGTAAACCAGGCCATTGCTTTAGAGGGTTTAAATTGATAAAAAGTAAAGTAAAGCCATTGGCAATACAATTTCTAGATAAACAAACCTGGTCCGGCATACTTGGCCCTACTGTAACTTATTTTCCCCATCCTTCCAGTAAATATTTTCTGATGTGATCAACATGCCAACATTAGTTTTCTACAAAGGCTGTCAATAGACTTTAACTTGCATTAAATCTACATCATTCCTGAAATATATATATATATCTATATATATATATATATATATATATATATATATATATATATATTCATTTATTTTTTACGAGACTGCAGGTTAACAGCTTAAGTACAGTTACACAATATAGTATATTTCTTATATAGTCTGTGATATACAATTATAATAAATGTTTTATTTTTATTTTACACTTGACCAAATTATCAGAACAGTATATTATATTTAATTTTCTAAAATATGTTCAGTATGTTTTCAGGCTGTGCTTCAGCACTCAGGTGGTGACACCTCAAAACATACTAGTCACAACAGGTGAGAAAATCATTACTTTTGTCAATGGTGTCCAAGTGATCTTGATTGATCTGAGATGTCTTATGTTGTGACCAGTCACTTTCTTCATAGGATTAATGGGACAATGGTGTTACAGTAGCTCTCTACAACACATTCTGATCATCTGCAATCAGTCATACAGGCATACATTTAATATTAGTTTATGTAATATCAATAATGGAGACAAAAAAGACAGTGACACTACATTTGTTATTAATTCAATATTTTCACTGTTTACTAACTATACTGAATTCCTTGCCAGTTTTTGGTACAGGTGTCAGCAGAACACATGCAACTAAAGAGCACTGCCATCACTAATAGGCTGTTATGTAAGAAAATCAAAATCCATAAGTAACAAGGACATTACAGCTTTCCACTCGTAAAATGGCTCCTTCTCCGAGTACTAAGTGATTTTACACTGGCCCACCTTCAAGAAATGAATGTGATATGTCATTGTTTAGGAAGTGCATCAGTAATTGCTGACATAGTGAAATGTAAAATACTGCCAGGAATTAGTGTGGGGGGGGGGGGAGACATATAAAATTAATTAATTCCACCAGCGCATTATTTATAACTTAATATGATATAGTGGTACATTTTAGAATAGCACTGTATATGCACATTTTGGAGATACTAAAAGACAAATGACTAATCATGCATAAAAAAGGGCCTTTTGGTGATGGAGGCATGTAAAATAAATTACAGATGTAGCTTCTTATAAATGACCAAACGTGGTTTTAAACATTGTTTGGAGCATTGCCATGGTGACCAAAGCTTGTCTAATATCTTTCTCTGTACGAACAGCTCATTACACGACACAACAACCCTTTTTCAAAGTGCTGAGTGCCAGATTAATATATATTAGGAATTGGTGAGGCAGCCCTCATTGTGCTAAGAAGAATGGAGGAAACTTCTCCCGGGCATTTACATGTGCATTCAAATTGGCTGTCATTACAGAGAGTAACAGCTTAACAAATGCTATACATCAGATTCTCGCTTTCTGACACAGACACAACTTGTAATCATGCATTTTGCCAAGCAGCCTTTCTTCAGCAAAATGAATTAATAAAATAAAATAAAGAAATAAAACCTATGATACAAAAAAAAAAAAATGTTAGCCTAAGTGGATCCAGGTGGCTTTGATTTTGCATGAAAAAAAAAAAAAAGTTTAAAATGAACATGCCATCAATGGTATTAATTCCCTAATCGTATACATAGCAGCGGCGCAGAGAAGTTAAAGTGTATGTGCACGTTGGAGGGCTGTGTGTCCAGCAATGCCTGTTCATGATTGAAAGATTGCTTGGGCTCAGGCTTAGGGGGGATTTAAGCTTCTTGAGATCCGTTCTTAAATTGCTGGCAGTTTCTCTTTGTATATCTCTTTTTCCTTTTCTCTTCTCTATCTGAAGCTTATATGTACTTTAATCTCAAGTACAAGAAGTGGCTTTGGTAAGAAAACAGACGCTTCACAAAAGAATGACTCAAAGAGAAACTAAAAAAGAACAGTGTCAGCTTTGGCAAACACATGACTGTAAATCAACATATACCACAACAATAGTTGTTTTGATTTTAATAGTTTTGTTTAATTTCTGTTTAATTCCCAATAGTTTTGTTCTCATTTTTGGTATGACAGTTGCATATATATGGCCTCTAATATAAGCCCTAAATTATATATGTTATCGTATACAGTATATATATATATATATATATATATACATAGTACCGATATATATATACATATATAGATATATATACATATATATATATATACATATAGATATATACATATACATATATACATATATATATATATATATATATAATATATATATATATATATATATATATATATATATATCTATATATATATATATCTATATATATATATATATTATATATATATATATATATATATATATATATATATATATATATATATATATATAGTATACTACATCATATACATACATATACATATATAAAACACCCGTTTTTCATGAAAAAAAAAACAATCCTTAGTTTCATTATTGTTGCTATTAAATATACTTCTTTATTTCTACAATATAAATACTTTCATGGGTTTATGCAAGCGTGTCAAAAACTGCATCATCTAATGTCTTGTAATGCACCATTCTTAAAATCTCTTCACACAACTTCTCCACAGATCATGGGTTTCCTTCTCTAAATAGCGGTTGTGTTATATTAGCAGTGCCATGTGTCTTCAGTGCCCTCTGCAGCCAGAAAAGGTGAGTGCATGGCTGCACTAAAAAGAGCTGTAATCCTTGATGTTGCTAAATAAAACACTAACTTGCTTTGTCTTAATGCCAAAAACTGGATGAAGATTCAAAAATTTAAATCAAAGAATTGTGATGTATTTAAGGTCAAGCCTCTGTAATGTAAGGGTAAATATCTGAGACTATATTTAAAAAGTACTGCTCTGTGAATATTGGTGTGGTCATCTTATGTTTTAGTAGAACTAATGAGACAACGATGGGTTCTCACCTCTCTCCACCCCCCTCCTCCCCCTCTTTTCCGCCGGACCATCTAACATCATAATATCAGCTGTAAACCCACTGAGCTGAGCCTTCTGACAGGTGATTCCATATATCTCACAAGCTTGTTCGTAACTCCTCTGAGCAAACCCAATCAGAGCCTCAAGCCTGTGTTTTTTTAATGTTTTTGACTGTTTCTTTCTTTAGTGAGTGATCTGATCTACTGTAACAGCCTTGACCTTCACCTATGATTATCTATATAAGTTACTATGTAATGCCATTGAAAGACTTGATAATGACAGTGTAAACAACTGTGCTGCACTGAAATGAGGTCACAGATAACTTAACCCTACCATCTGACACCACAGCTTCACAAATTTACTGATTCTGCAGACTCTCAAAATTATATTTGGAGTGAGGCATTATATTTAGGGTACACAATTTTAAACAAAGGAGGGGAAAAAATAATGACAAATAAAATTAAATTAAATGAAATTAAAAAAAATAAAAAAATAGAATAACACAGCCAAGGACAGAGCCTGCTGACTAGCACATAATGAACATGAAGAGGTCTGTTTGTTGTGAAAGACTCTAATATGGTGGAAAAAACTTTGTGAAATGTGGGCTTGAGGAAAGGTCAAAGAGGTCATTTGCACCGGATTCCCACCTCTCCTCTGGCACATCACTCAAAACAGATTGGGATGCCAATCATGCACACAGCTGGCGTCATTGTCCTACTGCAGGGAAACATATCTCTCTTCCACACACACACGCACGCACACACTTCTCTGCTCAAGTTGCCATAGTAACTAATATCTAAGTCTGCTTTTACTCCTGTCCTGTCATTATATGAGCTATCACTTGTTGAGTTTGCCGATTGTTTGACTTTGGCAAACACTAAGCTATAGTGTTGTTATCACATTTATTCAGCTCATTTATACTGACAGAGAATCACATGGTGAATGCTGAAAATGTAGCAATTGCTATGTAATGTAAGACTATGATGTTAGATAAAGATAAAAGAACTATAGATAGTAGAATGACAGATAAAACGATAGAACAATAGATAGATAGATAGATAGATAGATAGATAGATAGATAGATAGATAGATAGATAGATAGATAGAACAACAACATAGATAGATAGAGCTATCTGGCACTTCAAGGGGTAGTAAAGGGAAACATACAGTACAAAGTAGCATCAGATCAGATGAAGCAGATGTTGTCACTTTTAATGACATCATAGATTAGTCCAGTTCTTTCTTTCACTGGGTTTCAGAGGCTAAGCCAAAAGCAAGAGGCTCAACTACAGAGTCCTGGCTTACGGCTCCCCATAGAGCCTCCACTCTTCAAAAACTCCTGCATGAAAAGTCTTTCAATGCAACGGCCTTCACTATATCCTTTGCCTTTTGCTCTGGTGCTTTTCCCATGCGCCAGACACCATTCTCCCAACGGAAGACTCCAGCATTCTCTCTTCCCAGAAGCCTGCATACCAGTGCTAATGACATTACTGAGCGATCAGCCCAGAGTGGAGGTTGCTGATGTGTCATTAATAGGAATTTCCCCATCTATTATACCTGCTCCATTAGGCACAATTTTGCATACATCTACTCCTCCTATTCAAACCTGCCAGATAACGCTGATACTGATGTCATCCTTTGTTACGTGCCACTATTCACCCAATGTCCGTTTCCTGGGATCTATTCTTGAAGCATCGGTCTATTCACTTCCTTTAGACATGGTAATGCACAAACTGAACATTTTGTGTGGAAAAAAAAATTAATTTGTTAAAAAAAATCTTGATTCTCTAACACAATAATGCACGGCAAAACCAGATGAATATACTGCAGCTTCTTCTTTAGTTCAATACAAAGACAATTTTCCATGTGGAAATAAACCTAGCTCACTTCCGTTGGTATCTGACAGGCGCTGCCAGTGTCCCTGTTCCCCTGCAGGGCCCACAGCTACCCAAGCAAAACAAGCCCCACTAATCTGAGAGAGCCTTGACCTCTGTTCATGATCTTTGTCACAGACAACTCCAGGACGTGGTTATTACAGACATTGATTGTAATTGGTTCTTCTGGTATGTGCGCTGATTATTCTTTTGCCAGGCAGCTGAGTCCCTGGAGCCGTGTCAAGTCATTTGAGGCCTTGGTACATTGTACACATTCCACCTACACGCCGCCTACCGCTCATCGCCATCTTGCCTCAATCCAGCTTATCTGGGTTCAGCAAGTCAGGCACAGGCGCGGTGCATGTGTCTTAAACTATGCACGTAATTCAGCGAGGACGGCCCACCCTCAGAGCTGCATTTCCTGTGACAGTTCCCACCGTTTTCAGTCTAATATCCTGTCCCTGACCATCGGAACACAGCAGAAGGGGAGTGCTGGAGAGGTGTGAGATCACTTAGCCGAAGTAAGTGTGGTTACAGTTAAAATAAAAGACAACAACGTGACAAGGACAATATTGGGGTAAATAAAAAAATACAGAATTATAAATAACTATTAAAATAATAATAAATAAATAAATTCTGAAAATGATTTTGAAGGATCGTGTGACACTGAAACCTTTTGCCATGAATGAATAAACCTATTAATAAATATTCAAATAGAAAATATTTCTTTGGAATTTTATTAGTATTTCACAATGTTATTGCATTTACTTTTAATATATTTAATATTACCATATACTTTACTGTTATTTTGATAAAAACTGTTATCTTGAAATAAATGCAGCCTTGGTGAGCTTAAGAAACTTAAAAAATATTACAATAAAAATTATTCTAAACTTTATTCCAAACACACACACAATATGTACTGTATATATAATTTACATTTTACACAAGCTATTTCATTTTATTTATTTATGTTATATAGCACTGGAGAACAATAAATAAATAAATACATAAACAAAAAAATAAATATTTGTAATGCTATTTTAAAGCCAATAAGGTCCCAAACAATAATCCAAAAAATAAATAAATAAATAAATAAATAAATCATACAGTTTCAGAATGATTTTGAGGTTAACTATCCCTGTAAGAATTTACTTTCCTGAACAAGAACAGTTTTTAGTCCTGGAAGCGGGGCTTAAGTTATAGATAAAGAAGATCTAATGTGGGAGACACTAACGGAGGAGCCTGCTGACAGGTACTGATGGAGATTTATTTGACTCTATTGAGAGAACATGTAAAGAGGGTGTATAGGTATTAGAAGTAAAGTGTAGGGTTTAGGGCTCGTTACATTTGACTATGTCCGTCCTCGTGGCCGGAGGCTGATCTAATCATGCCCTCCATCCTACCCCCTCGACTTACCCTTCAAACAACCCCTGCCCTATCCTGTTCAGCTGTCCCAAGGGTTAATACCTTGTCCTGGAGCTAAAACAACAGGATCACAGCCATGGTGCTAATACTCAATAGACACTGACCTACTTTGCAGGATTTGTGTTGGGGGAAAATCCCTGATCCACTGCCCTAAAGCCAGCGATGAAAGTGATCTAATGGTCCTAACTGCTCTGTTTAATCTGAAATCATGCTCATGTTATTAATTTTCCATTATGGCAATGCAGCTCTGCCGATGAGATTAAAAGAGTTGTGCTCTCTTTCTCTCTTATTTTCTCCATTCCGATGACCTCCGCGTGCAAACGTGCATGCTTGAACCATCTGGCTATGCAAGAGCTCACATCCCCTATTTGTTTGTTTGAGCATGTGCTTAGTATTTGCTTCCACTGATCTTTCATGACTTTTCCTCATGATTATGACTTTGACACCATTCCCCTACAGTTCAACCTACGTTTAATTCAACATATGTTATGTAATATTCACCTGGATTGCAAAATACGGTTGTTATATAATATTCTCCTTTCTTTTACAAAAAATAAAAAATAAAATTATCAAAACTATCTGCATTATTGTTTTCCTTTGACAGACTGAATAAAATATTAGCACCACAGATGCACTACTCTGCATGTTATACTCAAATATATAATTTTCTCATAACAGCAAGAACAACTAATAGCAAATATGTGAAATGCAGTGGATTTAAATTCAGTTCAAACAGTCCAATCTCCATTTTCCAGTTCATTTCATTACCACCAGGGGGCACTTGTTTCCCCAAACTAAAGTTTAAAGATACAAAAGACATTCATCTTCACCTGAACTTAGCAATGTGACTCATTTGTGCAATAAACATGTCACACTAAACTGTCCATATGATACATTAAAATAACTACAATGTTTAAAACAATTACAGTCTGACAATACAATACAACAGATATTAAAAATGATCAATGTGCACTTATGACTCAAAATTAATCAAGATATTTTTTATATTTCATTGTTTAGATGTGAAAACAACAAACTATTAACACCTGACAGCAATCACTTTCATATTTGTAATTTAAGCTTAAAAGATAAATATCACAACTCATTTAAAAGTAGAAATAAACAGATGACAACACTCAAGACATCAAAATTTGATTTGGGAACAAGAAAAGAAGAAACCTGACTTCGAGCAGTATGCTGTTTCTTCATCAACAGATGCCACAATCCGCGCTGCCAGCATGAACATCCACGCCAGCCTCTCTCTCTCTCTATCCCTGTTAGTACATGTTTTCCTATCAATCCATCAGAGTAATTTTGTATATGAAAGGCGAGAATTCAAATGGCTGAATAAGCAAAAAAAAAGAAAAAAAAAAAGAAAAAAATCCTTATGAACAAGACTCTTTGAGTGCGTATCTAATAATGCCAAGCTGACATGCAATACATCATATTACCCATTAGCAGTTACCGGGTAAAAGAGGAAACAAGCTGCAGGTTTGTTGACAGATCAAAAGACCCATTTGCATCGCCTCGTGGTCTTTTCCATTCAATTTTACCATCACAGTAACAAATACTTCATAATGCTGTGCACGTGAAAAAAATAAAATAAAAACACTATATAAGCTCAGTTTTCCACCTGTGGCTTATTGGTTGATGTAGCTGCATCATGTAGTAGAAAACAGATTATAAATACCTTATGGCATACAGCTAAAATGACAATAAAAATATAAACCGACAGCAAAAGTTAAAGTTCACCCAAAACGGAAAAATTTTTCATCATATACTCACTTTCAGGACAATCTGATTTTTTCTTCTGTAGGAAATATAACTAATAATAGAAATAGAAACAGACTTCTGAGTGAAAATTGTTTCTACACCAAACACTTTCTCAGTATTTTATTTAAAATGGGAGAGGTAAATAATGACAGAACTTTAATTTTTGCTATGCACTACTGAATATGAGCACCAAATGAAGTGCTATGGCCCACAGATGACCTGTTGCGTCAAACTGAATCAGGGTAGTAATGAGCGAGGGTCCTAGTCATACCCAAATGAGTCATGACTTAGCAGAACCATAAGACAGAAAGAAAGAGGGCATCTGTCTCTAAGAGTTCAAAGACAGCCGGAGCAAAGCTGAAGATTCAAAACACTGCACAGTGTTTCAGACTATATCGCAATGCAATCCTTGCCTATATACACGCGAACCTCACCAGCATTCAAACATCATCTAATTGTTTTATTAGATCAGTTCATTCCATACCTCCTCTTAAAGCTGTGGGAATTCTCCAAATACCCCATACACACAGAATAGAACATTCTTTGCATAGAACATGACCAGGTTCAAAAGTTCAAGCCAGTCGCATCGGTGACTGTCAGAAAGAGCTCTGTGATCAGGCAGCTGTACACACACTGTTAAAGATTCATAAAACCACAAATGCGCAAAATGTACGCACGAGGATGACAAGTTTATGCAAATTCAAAGTGCAAACATTGTGGCGTGGAAGACTGTTCCGGTGCAAATATGGCTTTTAGAGACGAGCAGCCCTGCCGTTCAGGTTAAGGTGGTCCTAAAAAGACCCCTCTAGCGCAAGTTACTCCAAGGATCTATATTTAAACCTTGTACTTTTAGGTTCAAAGAGCAATGCCCTTAGAAACTTGGCACCATGAATTATTTGCGAGGGAAAAGGCATGATGCATCTTTTAACATGTGCAGTCACTTCAGAGTGCAAAGCCTACAAATGTCATGTCCTCTTAAGATCAAAAGTAATTGGTCAGGCTGCACAACAAGACACAGGGGTAACAAGGCAGTTTACTAGTGTAACAGACTCAAATGACAGTGTGAGCGCAGCAATGAGCTAATAGACCTACTACAAGAGAGGAGACGGGCAGAACTGCCAGCTTTTTCATGACTGATTTCTTTATTCTTTATGTACATGTTATATATTTCATGATGTTTTTATTCAGGTCTAACATCAGTGAAATTGCTATAAAAATGTGTTGTTTAGAGAAAATGAAGTCAAAATTGTATGTCAAAGCAAAACAATCCAGATTATATGCCAGTAAGTTACCATTGCATAAAACCAAGTAAATTATGTATCTAAATACTATCCACAAATTATGAAAAATTAGCAGTTTACCCAAAAATGGTAGCTCTGTGTGCCAGATGATTTTGTGTAAGCTGTGTAAGTAATAGTGTTAGCAAAACGATAGATAGAGAAGACATATTTTTGTGATCCTACATCATTATTTTTTTTTTTCCTTATTTCAGTTGATGTCAGACATGTTCATATAATTAGACATATTTGTTTAACCTCTTTCCCAACTCTCCTTGCCAAAATAGTAGAGGCACAGCTTATACCACTGTGTTTGAAAAGAAACGGCAATGCACACACAATGATCTGAAGAGAGACAGAGAAAGAGACGGAGAGGGAGAGAAAGGAGGGAAACAGAAATACAGATGGTTCTTGAGGTGTTGGCAGTTGTGTAAGTCAGTGTTCTGGGTCAGGTCAGAGAGGATCTGGAGACCACAGAGCAGGAGATGTGGATTGGGTCAGTGAGCGAGTCTGTCTGGTAAGAGGAAAGAAAAGGAGGGGTTTGGGAGGGGGGTTTGTCTGTGATGTCTTTCTGTACCCTGGAAGGAAGTTAGCTCCAGAGGAGCAGGTGTTGCCCTCTCAGTGTCCATAGCCAGCAGCGCTTCAGCACTGCCCCGAGAACCCAACTGTCATCTCTGATGAGTCGGTGTCTCCACGCTCCACACGCTCTCACTTGGTGAGGCAGTTATCATTTTCACGTCCTACGCCACGTTGTTTAAATAGCAAATGCATGTGCGCCCATTTCTCCACTCATGGGTGTGCTGGTCTAAAAACGATATGTGTTCAGGTGCATTGTTGGCGTGTTGCTATTTTGAGGAAACTGAAATAGACTGTGCCATTGACCATCTTAAACCTGGTCTAAAGTCTATGGCACAATATTTTTTTTTCCGTTATTTAAAGAGCGCAGTAGTATTATGCACCTACAGGCAGGTCCACAACGCACGGCTTGAAATTCAGTTTGGTGCCACAAGTAGAAAACATCCACATCAACTTTGAATGTTATAAGTTAAGCTAAGGAATATTTCAGTTTTACATTTTATTAAGATATTATTTGCCGGCCCAAGTAGGCCTTTAAAATTGCATGGAAATCATTCTGCAGGCACAATGTGGGCCTAATAATGGTTTAAAGTAGGAAATTCAAAAAGGAAATCCAAAAGTAAATATTCCCATTTAGATTTTCCATTTACATTTGAAAACCAAGAGCTTTGTGATCCTCCTAGACAGCAATCCAACTGCCATGTTTAAGGTCCAAAAAGGTATTAAGGACATTGTTAAAATAGTCCATGTGACTTCAGTGGTTCAACCGTAATGTTATGAAGTTACGAGAATACTTTTTTGTGGTAGTCTCGTGAATGGTGGCGCAGACTGACCAGGAAGAGAAGAAATCGTAGAGTAAAGCTGTTATTTTGTTTTCTTTGCCCACAAAAAGTATTCTCACAGCATTATAAAATTACGGTTGAACCACTGATGTCACATTGACTATTTTAATGATGGCCTTATTACCTTTCTGGACTTTAAACATGTCAGTTGCGTTTCTATCTATGTAGGGTCAGAAAGCACTCGGATTTCAACAAAAATATCTTATTTTGTGTTCCGCAGATGAACAAAGGTCTCACGGGTTTGGAACAACATGAGGGTGAGTAATTAATGACAATTTTTTTAAGTAGCCAGAACCCTTTAAGTAGCCATGTTTGGAATACATAACCTGTCAACAGCATTAAAGAAAGAAAGAAAAGAAAACAAACAGAAAGAAAAACAAAATAATCCTCCAATAATTAAGACAAGAAAGTTGCAGAAAGATGGGGTTATTTTGAAATGGGGTTATTTTGTTTAACATCCTATTCGGACCACATCCATTATAGCGATAAAAGGAGCAGTGTCTTCTGACGTAAAACGCAGAGCAGAGGGAGCAAAAATAGAATATCTGGGGTCAGGCATCTCCAGTCACAGACACATTAAGCAATGTGGGGCAAGCTGTGCTGAGAAACGTTCTGCCTTCTCAAAGATTAGTGTAAAAAAAGAACAATATTTTGCTTATTCCGGGTAAACAAAAGCTAGGGCACATGACGATGGTGTTGTCATGCAAGGCAACATGCAAAGAACACCCAGAAACTTCTATGTTCACCAATTAGAGACTTGTATGTCAGTAAGAAAGGGGTAACATGCATTGGTTTCCGTTTTTTAATTGTGTGTGTAAAGGACATTAAATGATAAGCACACAAAAAATGTAATTGTAAGAACTCTGTATGTGTGTGTGTGTGTGTGAGAGAGAGAGAGAGGCAGGAGCAGGGCAGCTGTCAGGCTCTCGTCAGCGCAGAAGTGGGTTACAGGAGCTTACATGACCCAGACATGTGAGTCACCCCCAGGGTCAGGGGCCAGCCAGGCATGGCAAGCCTGCACCAACCCCATTCCGCCAATCCACTGAAAGGAGAGGGGCCTAAAGGCCAGTATAACACAACTTAGGATACACACACAAATGGCGAGAACTACTCCTAATTACACTGTACTGTATAAAGGCCCGTTTACACTTAGGGGCTGTCAAAATATCAGATTTTCACTACAAGATTTTCGTGGCCAGAACAATTGACAATTATAATACTATATAGAAACTTGGAAAATAAATAACGCTATCAATCAAATGCATCTTTGTTTAATTTTGAGGTGAATTACCCTAAAATTCCGTGCATCACACTTATAATATACATGGAATCAACATGGACTCTGTTATGCACATTCATGAAAAAAATTACAATAAATTATACACACACACACACACACACACACACACACAGGTGCTTCTCAATAAAATTAGAATGTCGTGAAAAAGTTCATTTATTTCAGTAATTCAACTCAAATTGTGTAACTCATGTAAAGTATTAAATAAATTCAATGCACACAGACTAAAGTGGTTTAAGTCTTAGGTTCTTTTAATTATGATGATTTTGGCTCACATTTAACAAAAACCCACCAATTTTCTCAACAAATTAGAATACTTCATAAGACCAATAAAAAAAAAATAAAAAAAATAACTTTTTATTGAATTGTTGGCCTTCTGGAATGTATGTTTACTGTACATGTACTAAATACTTGGTAGGGGCTCCTTTTGCTTTAATTACTGCCTCAATTCGGCGTGGCATGGAGGTGATCAGTTTATGGCACTACTGAGGTGGTATGGAAGCCTAGGTTTCTTTGACAGTGGCCTTCAGCTCACCTGCATTTTTTGGTCTCTTGTTTCTCATCTTCCTCTTGACAATACACATAGATTCTCTGTGGGGTTCAGGTCTGGTGAGTTTGCTGGCCAGTCAAGCACATCAACACCATGGTCATTTAACCAACTTTTGGTGCTTTTGACAGTGTGGGCAGGTGCCAAATCCTGCTGGAAAATGAAATCAACATCTTCAAAAAGCTGGTGACCACAAGGAAGCATGAAGTGCTCCAAAATTTCTTGGTAAACGGGTGCAGTGGCTTTGGTTTTCAAAAAACACAATGGACCAACACCAGCAGATGACATTGCACCCCAAATGATCACAGACTGTGGAAACTTAACATTGGACATCAAGCAACTTGAGCTATGAGCTTCTCCACCCTTCCTCCAGACTCTAGGACCTTGGTTTCCAAATGAAATACAGAACTTGCTCTCATCTGAAAAGAGGACAGTCCAGTTCTTCTTCTCCTCAGCCCAGGTCTCTGATGTTGTCTGTGGTTCAGGAGTGGCTTAACAAGAGGAATATGACAACTGTAGCCAAATGCCTTGACACGTCTGTGTGTGGTGGCTCTTGATGCCGCAGCTTCAGTCCTTTCCTTTTGGAGTTCACTCAAATTCTTGAATCGATTTTGCTTGACAATCCTCATAATGCTGCAGTTCTCTTGGCTGGTCGTGCATCTTTTTCTTCCACACTTTTTCCTTCCACTCAACTTTCTGTTAACATGCTTGGATACAGCACTCTGTGAACAGCCAGCTTCTTTGGCAATGAATGTTTGTGGCTTACCCTCCTTGTGAAGTGTGTCAATTATTGTCTTCTGGACAACTGTCAGATCGGCAGTCTTCCCCATGATTGTGTAGCCTAGTGAACCAAACCGAGAGACCATTTTGCAGGTCTTTTGAGTTGATTAGCTGATTGGCATGTCACCATATTCTAATTTGTAGACATAGACAAAATCATCACAATTAAAAGAACCAAAGACTTAAACTACTTCAGTCTGTGTGCATTGAATTTATGTAATACACGAGTTTCACAATTTGAGTTGAATTACTGAAATAAATGAACTTTTCCACGACATTCTAATTTATTGAGAAGAACCTGTATATTATATTATATATATATATATATATATATATATATAAAATCCTTATTCAAAATTAAATAACTTGTTCCAACCCTGCAACAAGACAATCCCCAAATGGTTTCAACCACCCCTCTCCAACAACCCATCTACTATATGCCCTGTATCATGTAAGCAGCTGCAAAACAAACCCAGAGATTGTGGTGAGGTGCATTCTAATCTGTTTCTGGCCCAAAACCCTGTTTCTCAGCACCAAACTACAGTAAGTACTATAGCAGGCCCAGTGACTTGAACTTTTGCACTTTGAAAAATGAAGAATATTGCGAATCAAAGCAAGTCAAGTCAATGTTTAAAGCATTTCACTCCCCAAAGCTTTAATATACTTTTAACTTTTTTTCGCTCTTTTTTTTCTTTTATATGCTGGATTCTCTTACTATAATAATAATAACAATAATAATATTAATAATAATCATTATCATCATCATCAACATATAAAATACAAATAATTATTATGAGTTCCAAACTATTTGGCTCCACAATTCAAAACCAAGTCTCACTTTATTTTATATATATGTTTGTTTGTTTGTTTGTTTGTTTGTTTGTTTGTTTGTTTGTTTGTTTTACTTGAAACAGATGTTGTCTTTTCCCTTTATTTTGTTGTCAGAGTGCACCAGAAAGCTTAATTTACATGTCAAATTGACCAAAAAAAAGATTCTGTGCAGGGGTGGGGTGGGGGTGGGTGTTCTCTGCCCCCAGAACCCCCTACAAGGTTTATATTCCAAACTATGTCATCTTTTTGACCTCTTGTGAGTTTGCAGCTATGAAAAAGGGATAGTAAAGACTGTTAAGAAAATTCTATTTTATTAAATGTGCTCTTTTTAACCTTTTATTCATCAAAGGAAACTAATATTAGAAAGCGCAATAATATTTCACAAAATTACTGTTTTTTTGTTTTTTGTTTTGTTTTGTTTTGTTTTTTCTTTGTTTTTGATCAAATAGATACAGCCTTGATGAGAATAAGAGACTCCATTAAAAAATAATATAATAACATAATAATATAATATATATAAATATATATATATATATATATATATATATATATATATATATATATATATATATATATATATATATATATATCTATTCATATTCAATTAAATATTCCGATTATGGAATTAAAATGGTGTCTGAACTGCATTTAATTTTAACTTTAAACTAGACTTTGTTTTCTATCTAAAATGTGCAAGCTGTTATTTATTTTTAGCAAAATGGTTAAATATATTTCCGGATTAGTTAAAATTAATTGCAGTTCACTTACAAATTTGGTCATGGGAGGTCATGAGACATCTGACAACTGTGCTCTCCTGAAACGAGAACTTTCCTGTTGATTGCACAGCTCTCTATTCTGATCCATAATGGCTCAGACCAAATGCCCCATAGCACTGAGAATAACTTTGTTAATTACTGTGCTCGCTGTTCAATTAACTATGCAATAGAGATCACTGCCAGAGCCGCTGCTGATAACAACTATCAGTCATTTGGAATTTATAGAAATTCATTAAAAATGCCGACACCTGAGCAGATTTCCAAATGAACCCCCTGGGATAAACTCATTTCCTCTCTTCTTCTGTCCCCCCTCCCCCTCCTTTATAGACAGCAGCTACATTCTAATGCTCCCACACACACTCATTTAATTCACAGAGTCGGCTGCACTTGAAAATTCAAAAGCAAATAAATGTTGTTTTATTCATCATGTACACAAAGAGGTTCACTAGTCTATCATTGCACCTCACATTTGATTTCATAAAATCAAAAGTATCCCATAATGGTTTATTGAACACAGTCTCTGACCATTCAGATTCAGCCAGTAGAGAGACTTGCTATCCTCTAATTTTATCAATTTTGATGGCTTCATTGAGGCAATAACAGGAATTCCTGTGTATTCTGTGTGGCTTTTTTATGTTTCCATGGATACAGAGGACAGACCGTTAAAAGGCAATTATTGAGGAAGAGTGGAATTCACCCCTTTGTCAAGATTTCATAACAGCTGTAATAACACTGGCCGCCACGCTAATGTGAAACTCCTGAATGAATCTGCCTCACACCTATCCGCTCTGCCTCTCTGACGACAATATAATCTCTCAGTTGCCAAATCAAGGTCTATAATAAATTTTCGGTGTTAAAATGGGCTTCCTGTAAAAAAAAAACAACAAAAAAAAACATATAGGGTATGCTTTTTGGCTGTCTCAGCTTGTGTGTTTGATGTTATGTACAAACAGAGCACATCCAATTGCTCAGAAAAGAGAACAGCTTGAGGTATATCCTATCTGATCCCATCAAATCAAATGTGTATCCAAACTGAAATAAATGAGATAAGTAATCTCTCATCTCCCTCCGGAAAGTAATCCCACCCTCATATCTACCACCTACCTATCCAAAATTCCCTCTGACTGTCCATTTTTTGGAAAGAAAAATTGACATTTCTGTTACATTAACCTTTGTTACAAACATTATTGTTATTAAATTATAACATATATATGTTTACATGA
Organism: Cyprinus carpio; assembly: GCF_018340385.1. Taxonomy (NCBI): domain Eukaryota; kingdom Metazoa; phylum Chordata; class Actinopteri; order Cypriniformes; family Cyprinidae; genus Cyprinus; species Cyprinus carpio. Next base: position 15,157,329 of record NC_056614.1, on the reverse strand, counting down.
AAATTAACAAGGTACCTAATAGGATGAAAGAAAAGAACAAGGGTGTCAACTTGAAAATGTCAATATTTTGATTAAGGTATATTACAAAAGACTAACAGGATAGAATGATATTAAAGGGATACTCCACCCCAAAATGAAAATGTTGTCAATAATCACTTACCACCATATTGTTCCAAACCCGGAAAAGCTTTGTTCGTCTTCGGAACACAATTTAAGATATTTTGGATGAAAACCGGGAGGCCTGTGACTGTCCCATAGACTGCCAAGTAAATAACAGTGTCAAGGTTCATAAAAATGTATGAAAGTCGTCGTCAGAATACTCCCATCTGCCATCAGACATGCAATCTGGGTTATATAAAGCGACGGTAACACTTTTTGTAAGTGAAGAAAACAAAAATAATGACTTTATTCAACAATTCCTTTGTCGACAGTCTCCTCTGTGTCTCTCCATGTCACCGAAAGAAAACAGTGCATTCTTGTGGCGTGGATGATACGGAAGAGCATACGCAGCATACGGTGACATGGAGAGACACAGAGGAGACTGTTGACAAAGGAATTGTTGAATAAAGTCGTTATTTTTCGACTTTACAAGTTTTCTTCGCTTACAAAAAGTGTTCATAAAAACTTTCATACCTTTTATGGACCTTGACACTGTTATTTACTTGGCAGTCTATGGGACAGTCACAGGGCTCTGTGTTTCATCCAAAATATCTTAAATTGTGTTCCGAAGACGAACGAGGCTTTTATGGGTTTGGAACGACATGGGGGTAAGTGATTGATGACAAAATTTTCATTCTGGACACAGGAACAATTAAACTGATCAAACAATCAAACTGGTTTTACAAATACTGTAACTAAAAAATTTCGATCTTAAAGTAATTTTTATAAACATGCCTTAGAAAATACATTAACGTGTGCATCTTGAGACAAAACAAGGGCACTGACATATTTCAAGATCAATCATTGCAAGTTTCAGTTGAAACGGCTCAGACTTGCATTTTAGTCGGGGACTAGGCTTTAGCCTTGTCTGTGAAACTGGGGGTATATGTACTGTATATGACTATAGGTGCTTTATTTATTGCATTATAGGCTTTCCCCTCCTCCAGCTCTTTTGAAGACCACACCTGAACACCATGAACCCTACCTCAGAGTGACAGTCACATTAAAATGCCATTAAAGTGTGAAATAGGAACAAGGCGTGAAGGCAGGTTTAACCCCAAGCTACCTCTGAGCACCCTTGGATTATACAGATAAGAACATCAGCTTTTCTGTTGTTGCTTTTCTTTCTCTTCTACTTTATACCGGTTCCCTTTGTTCGGTTTGCACAAGGCCAATAGAAAAAAAATGTGTGTATTTGGGGTGGATTGCGTGGGGGCTGATGAAAGAATGACAAGGTTAGGGTGTGAGTGCATTAAGCAGGCATGCCTACCTCTATTCTGCAATCAGTCTATTTTCTATGTGTCTTTTAGCAAGCTCACCTCTCACTCCGCACAAGCATGTCTAAGCAATGGGGGATGACACTGCCGTGCACCTGAGCACGCTGTAAAAAAACAAACAAAAAAAAAACACTATGTGCATATGTGCCGCCGTCTACAAAAGAGCTTGAACAAAGACGGTAATATCTGGGATTGTTCTGTGATCACAGCAACAATAAAAGAGACCAGTCACGCAAGTGCCAACAAAATTCCCTGTGTTTAGTCTGCCATATCTTGTGAATATTTTCTAAAAAAAAAACATACTGTATATATATATTGATTTGATTGCATTTCAGCAATAAAAAGCACTGTTGGTTTTGCTAAGGGTCTCAAGCTGTGCTCTTTCAGGAGGGAACGATGCAGTGAATTGGACTGAGACCCTGGCTTGTGTCAAGTCAATGAGACTGAACACATTAAAACTGATGAGAGTGTACTTAGACAGGTTAGAGCTCACCAAGCGTTTGCTGCCTGGATGCACTAAATCAATCAATACATCTGCACGAATCTACAAAAACAAATTTGACGGCATGTCGTCTTTACTTTGGTAAGTATAAAGTAAAAATAATAATATACACACACACACACACACACACACACACACACATACAATACATTTAAATAGGATCAATATAACTGTATTTTTATATATAAAATCATAATCTTATATTGTATATATACACACACATATATAAACATTTGTATATATTTGTGCAATAAATGATTATTGCTTTTATATTTACAGTAACTTTGAGTAGATTGTGGACTGAAAGCATGGATAACACAACACATGTAGGACAAATAACTTAATTTTAGTTTCACTTTTTAATTTGCTTTGAGATAGATAGGATTAAGAAGTTCCCCATACTCCCCCTCAAAAACATTCATCAAAAAAGACAGAATAAAAGATAATAAAAAAACATAAAAACACCCCTCCCCACCACAACAACCAAACAACTTTGAAAGTGTGTCTATGGGGGGATAAAAGAATTCTTTCCTAATTAATTCCTCTGCCCCACGTAACCCTCAGACTATTCGTAATCCAGAAGGGAACATCTTTATTGATCTTGGGAACGCTTGAGTAGACTCCCAATGCTTATCTCAGCATAAAAAGCATCTCTTGTGACGAGCCACAATTTAATTAGATGACAATCACTGTTAACAATGCACTGCCGACATCACAAAATTTGCACATTGGCGCTGGCAGTGATAAATTTCAGCTGCTCGGACAGGGACAATTCACATCCTTGAATTAACTCTTTCCATATGAGCAGGAATTTCAAAGGAGCACTGCAGATATTGTTAACTAGGAAAAGAACATTCATGTTCCATACACAATCTGTCAAACTGGAGCTGCAATTAAAGTTTACCCAGCTGTAGATAACAGACTAAACTCTCAATATTTTATTAATGCAGGCTGTAAATGATGATGGTGGATGGTGAGGTTTGTCTGTTTTATCAAAAAAGTAAGAAAGGTCCAATTTTTTCATACTGCTTGCAATTTGATTTCCTATCCACAAGAGGGCAGTGCATGTGATTTTCTACTGCATTGGAGGAAAAAAAAAGACTTTAAAACAAAGCATATACAAAGAAAGATTACAACTTAATTCATATATTATCATAATTATACACAATATCTAAATATTTATATTCAGATATGTACAAACTGAATTTCAGCCTGCACTGCTATTCTTGCTCTGAATCTAACCATTTTTCCCTTTCTTTTCCCGTTCTGATCTTTATTTACTTGAAAGTGTTGTGAAAAAGACTACATATATATATATATGTATATATATATATATATATATATATATATATATATATATATTATATATATATATATATATATATATATATATATATAATATATATATAAAATAAAAATAAAATAAAATGTTGAAAATAACTATTTTACACATCCTGATCATACTTCAAAATATTTTAGATCAAGAACTTGATCATTTCAACATCATTTTAAATAGTTATAGTCCCTTTTATAATTGTTTAGTACCCTGAACCCAAAATATATGATACTGTCAAACACAGAAAAAAAAAGTATTAATAATAATCTGTCAAGTCAAGTTTAAGAATGCCTACTAAAAATAATTCGTAATGAGAATAGTTACATCAAGAAATGATGTGCTAGATGACGGTCACATTAGTTGTCATAAACACCTCCCAACACTTTATATTTATAAACTCATTAAAATGTGTGCACACAATCTTTCATCTGTAGCGACGGGACATTTTGGCAAAAGCTTTCTCTGGTCAAGTGACTCACAGTCTGACCACACATTACAAATTCTCAGCTCCCAATGGCTGGCACTAAACACGCCACTGTCAAAAAAAAAAAAAATAAAGAAAGAAAATTGTTGAGCCACTGTAGAGTATTTTTTGGAAAGCGGGGCATAGGTGAAGGCCAGGGGCTAATGGCAATGAGGGATTTGTCAGTCATCCTAACATTTAATAATCCCTGGCTCTCCATTTTCTGCTGTTTGTTTATATTAACCTCTGGTTGAACCCACTTTAGAGGCAGCCTCTGTGCCAGAAAGTTCACTGAACATTCAGCATGGAAGCGGAGAACATGTCATCTCGAATCTATTAGCCCACAGGGGAGATTGCAGCAGTCCACGCACCACACACACACACACACAACTCGCGTACACTCTAGGTAAGCTGCAAACCCTCACATTTTCTGTACTGATGGCGCCTGTAACTGAGATTATTGCATGCTATGACCTGATACTGACCTCCCTTTTTCGCTCATGCTGAATAATCCTATTAAACAATGCAGTACATCTAACAGTTACTGCTTTCTACCGCATTCCGTGCAGTCCTCTTGGGCCATCACTATGAATGGGTTTAACGGTCCTGCTTTCATTGCATTTGTTGACTCAGTAAATGAATATGATCTTATATGGCTATAGGTAAGCAATATCTTTCGAGATGCACCTGGAAAGAAACGCTTGGATTATGAAACTGGAAAAAACCTCTGGATCCCTTTCATTATTCTAAGATGATGTATTTCTAACTTTTTTGAGAATATATGGCTGTATGTATTATTACTGTAGTGAGAACATAATGCAGCAGAAAGCGTCTTGCAGATTTGTATACTGACCATTGGGTGGTGATAAAGAGAACAGGTAAGCAGCATCCTTCGAGATGCACCTGGAAAGAAACGCTTGGATTATGAAGCTGGAAAAAAAACCTCTGGATTCCTTTCATTATTCTAAGATTTATTTATAACATTTTTAAGAGTATATGGCTGTATGTTTTAATGCTGTAGTGAGAACATGATGCAGCAGACAGTGTCTTGTAGGTTTGCATACTCACCATCGGGTGGTGATAAAGAGAAGACACTTCTAAAATATCTTCTTACATCCTCAAGGTGGGATGTTTGCCGATCCAAGGTGTGTATGAGAGTTGAGGTGGTCTTAAAACAGATTACAGAACAAACACCTTATCCTGTCAGTACAAAAATGAGTGTTATTTGCTACCTGGATCGCGACTGTAAAGTCGTGTAAACCATTTAATCCCAACAAATTATTATATATTTGTGCACGCGTATGCATGGGTGTTTATCAGTAACACTGTATATCAATCAGTAACATACATACCATGGTACTTAATTGTAAGTGAAGCCAGTGCCCAAAAAGATTTGCACCTTTACTTAGACTTTCACAGAAAGTGGTGGACATGAGTACAGTACAAAACATTGTGGGTTTTTTATTATTACTATTATTATGTAAAGACCGGCACAGTGCAGCTAAATGAATATACATTTGTGTTGTGAACAAATGGGGAAAAAATAACAAACCTTTCATTAGTTCTATCGAAAGTTCTTTGGAAGTTTCTCGGGATTAGAAACGCGTCTGAAGAGCAACAGGTTTCCAGAACTAGCGGAAAAGGTTAGGCTGCGTGAACTCCAAAGCAAGCAAGCTGATTGGCTGTGAGTCAGAAACTATCCAATCAACCAAAGCATAGGCGGTGCTGCTGGCCCAATCGCATCTCATATGCATGTATTCAATAAATAAATATTCAATAAATAAAATATTCAATATTTTTATCTAAATGTATTTTATTATCTAAATGTAATATGTAACCATTTATAATATTGTATTTATCAAATAATTTAAAAAAAAATTGGAGAGGGGTTACTTCTATTTAACTCCAATATGTATTTCTTTATTTTTTTTATATTATGTTTCTGTTGTCTGTTTTTATATTATCTGTTTATGTTACTGTACAGTTAAACGAATTGCAGTAACAATCCAGATGAGAGGGGATAATGCCTGAAAGACAATCAGCCAATTGCCATACAGTATATACATAAACACTGGCTGTGGCCTGCAAACAACTCACATTGCATGGAGGGTGTGCTGCTGCCTGCAGCAAAGTGAGAAGTAATTATATAATGTTTATTTATTTATGTGGCATATGTTAAACATTGTTAGATATTCTTCATAAAGTTATGTTGACTTTCTCAAACATAGTAACTTAATGTCATATGTTTTAAACCAAAGTATCGCCTAAACAGTAGGTGAGTCAGAAATGTTAGGCATGAGATTAGATAAGCCTTCTGTTTAATGTGTGTGTGTGAATGCAACGAGGCAAACAATTTGAAATGTACTTATATTTACTTTCCAGAAACTAATATGACACATACTGAAGTAAAATCACTGAATGTGATTCTTGACAACAAGCAGAGAGTTGGTTACTGATGAAGTAGGATGAGCGTGATTTCACCAAGTACAACGTGTTCCTGGATCAACATCCTTGTTGATCCTGGAACAACATTCCAAACAACCAGTCAGAATTGAAGGATAACTTTTCAGGAAATATCTGTTTTAGGCTTACGGTCGGGGTTAGGTGCTTTAACACCCTTGTTAATCAGCTATCATTTCACACTGATTTTAGGAATAAATTATGGGTAGGGTTAGGTTTTGGGGTAGTGATTGGGTTAAGTCTATATTTTTGGACAGTAATGTTGATCCAGGAACATGTCTTACTTGGCAAAATCATGGCGTGAAGTAGTGAGTAGTGAAGTAGTGTCTGGACATGTTTCTCTCAAACTCTCGGAAGCCACCACAGTCAAAACCGTAAACGTATTACTGAAGGGATATGCTCAGGTGAGTTGGATGCATAAACGATCCCGCTGTTCCAAAGAGAAGAAATGCCTCTCTTTATCCAAGACCCTTGTTCCAACAACAGGAATGTCTGCAATATAAGCTGAACTTGTTTTACTCATTAATATTTGTGATGATCGGAGTGTGGTTGAATTGCCTTCAAACTCATTAATTAGTGTAGTACAATTTGCTTTATTAATATTTGATCAGGTCCCCAAAACATCATCCTTGATAGTGGCACATACGAGATCCCTTTTGATCTGTAACTACCTCAAAGGTAAGTGCAAATGTTTGATTTTTAGCATGTTAAGTAGGGCCATCCCAAGCACAGGACAGGGCCCAGTTCAAGTTAGAGGATGCAGGGTGCCCTTGGTCAGTTCAGATTTTCTTTTCTTTCTGAGGGCTTTCTACACAGCGCTGCCCTAGTGTCTATATATATATATATGTATATATATATATATAACATACATAAAATACTGAAACAGTGTGTGTGTGTGTGTGTGTGTGTGTGTGTGACATAGATAAATTACTGAAACAGTGCAACATTATGAATTTAGATTGTGTTAAGGCCTAACATACGTAAAGGCTGTAAATATTATGTTGTATTAATTGCAGTTCTCACTCTCAAAATAAAATCTTGTGTTCTCTTATTCAGAGCACTGACTTTTTTTTTCTAGTCCTTTGTTTTCTTCTTTCTCTGGAAAACATGGCTGTGTTTACTACATGGTGCAGGCATGGTTTTAAAAAGGCCATTCCATGAGAGTCAATGTGTTTGTAGAGAACTTTGCATCATCAGTCATATTGATGTCAATGTGCCAACATTAATCATGAGTATGTCAGAAATGCCTTCTGTTTTCCCACACATACTCATTTTGCTTCTGAAGGGCTACCTTCTTGAACCTTACATCTTAATATGCTTATTTAACCATATGATAAGTTAAAAACAGTATATGAAATGAGTAGTATGTCTGAATTCCTGATATTCAAAAAATAGTAGGTGAAACATTTTTTGGAAGTAAAGTAACACTGCTGATGCTGTAAATCACATGATAAAGCCAACACTGTGGATGTAGAATGTTCAGACTTCATTTATATTATACACATATAGACTATACTCTATAAAACATTTTTTGAACAGTTTTAAATTATTTCCTCATAAAATCCAGTGTGTGACCTGTAATCATAGGATGTGATGGTAAATAGTGGGACTAGTGATCATGAACTCTCAACAGGTTGCATAGAGGAGGTCATTCCATACCTTGACAGGAAGTTGCGTTGTAAATGCTATTTTCATTTGTGCTTGAATTTGTATGTCACAACACTGACACTAAATAGAAACACTTGGAACATTAATATTGCCCTCAACTGGCCGAATATACAGATGTTCTGAACTGGAGTCAGAGCTGGAGATAGACAATGGTAAAACATAACTAATCATATAATTGAGCATAGTTAGAAGGGCAAAATAATTAAGCTTATTACATTACGTTGAACATCAAGTAGTAGTCAAAATCTGAAGCAAAGAAGCACTGCATTAGAGAACTTCCTCCTGACCTTTGACTCTCAGATTTACTGTTACAGTCTCCAGTGTCACAAACCTGTAAGAAGATGGTTGGCTGCTGGATCTTTACTTCTGGTCCCATCTCACTGACTGTCAGCATAGACCCACAAGGTTATTGCAATGGTAAGGGAAAATAATGATGTTTTTATTAACTTTTTGTGTGTATCAGGATGACAGTATTTGAATATTTTAAATATTCTTATATATTCTGAGATTTTTGTTAACCTAAAATACCCTTCAGAAGTAATAGGAACATTTATTTATTACAGATTTATTAAATCTTGGTAAACTTATGATTGCTCAAAGTTTATATCGAGGTAGATGTAGCTGCTTAGCAATTGTCTTCTAATCTGCTGCAGTAAAAGTACATAATTTGCTTTTCATCTAACACACTATTTTTTATCTCTTCTCCAGGAGAATCAATTCCAATTTATGCTCTGCCTATCTCGTATAGTTGTGCAAAAAGCAGTGGTATACCAGATACAGACCTATACATCCAAGGGTAAAACAAAAAGCATCAAACTGGTGGTTTGCTCGTGCTAGAGGAAATGTAGTGCTGTCTGACACTTCCAGCAGGTGGAATGGAAACACATTGAAGATCCCTCCAGTTTCTCCCTCCATTCTGAATTCAGGCATCCTGAGAGTGGAAAACTTACTTGCAGTGAGTAAAAATGTTATGATGATTATTTGATGGATTTCTTTATTATTATTATTATTATTATTATTATTATTATTATTATCATTAATGCTACAAGGCTTTATTTTATGATAAACATAGTATAGTTATGGAAAAGGTTGATTAACTGACATCAAATGCCCATTTTTTTGTGTAACATCTACTAGCTAACAAGCTACATGTATAAAACTCCCTTATATGAATGGCTGTATCTTTGTTGTTTCTTTGCTCAAGGTTATTGTTCTAGAAGTGCAGATTCCAGTGGTGATTGGTACCAAAGGTCTTGACATGAACAGCCATTCCATTGTGAATATGAGCTTGCTATACCCCACATTTACTTTTCCAGACATAGCTGAATGTATGGTGCAAATTTAATGATGCAGTGAAATCAGCTTTTATGTCAAATCATTAATAAAGTGTATGATTGTGGCACACAGTGTTTGTTAAATGTGTGTATATACTTATTTTCATCTTTAATTTTCATGGTAATATTTCCTATCATCCCCTCCAAGCTATGCAGAGGTTATGTCAGAGAAACAGTTTGAGGAGCACAAAACTTCAACCTGCCAATCACAACCAGACTGGCTGCTAGATGGCTCAGCATTCGCTTGTGTTCAGCAGTTCCGCCTCCAGCCGCCTCCTCCATATTCAGAGGTTGGTCCTTTCTTCATCCTTCCTTTCTTTCTGTTACGCCTTTAATAGTATGTACAGTATCATCATATTATGATGTCTTTTTAACGTTGCAGATTTGCCCAAGTGAACAGTAATCTTTTATCCAAGTTTATTTTGTGGAGAAGACCAAAGAACCACCTTGTGCCTTAATTATTTAATTATTTTTTTCCACGTTGTTTATGGATTACAGGTGAATTGTTTGTTTTGATCATGAGTTCATGTCAAAGTTCTGTAGTCAAACTCAGCCAGACTATTGTCAAGTTTTGTCCACTTTGCAATGTATTCTGGTATTCTGCTGTTTTTCTGTACTTTTCTGTCTGTTATTGTGATATTAACTATTTGAATCAATCTATAAACTGCACATAAAAAACACTAATTCTAAAAAAAAACCTCTAAAAATACTCTAATTAGTCTCATCATGTCTAGATGGTAAATTATCACTAAAAACAACAACTGGAAAGCAACAAGCCAGATGGAGTAACTGGATTTGTACTGTTTTTCACAACATTAGAACTTAATAAAAACACTAATTTTTGGTACAACTCATAATCTTTTGACTTTTATGAAAATGTCTTAGTACTTTTAGTGTGAGTATAATGTAATAAGCAGGAACTCCCAGCCATAAAAAAAAAAAAAAAAAAAAAAAAAAAAAAAAAATTCTAAAGCAGCACAGCTGCATTAGTTGCACAAATGTTCATCAATAACTCTTCACAGTCTCACTTGTCACAGAGGCCTTTCATTTATATGGGAAAGATTAGAGTGAAATAACTAGATTGCTTAATCAGTGTCAGAGATACACACTTTATATGATACTGATGTTAAAATTAACACCAACAATGAGTTTCAGAAAAGTGCACAACTGTAAAGAAATATACACTACACTTTTCACAGTCACAAACTATTTGGTTTTATTGAATGACTATTAATTACACTTTTGCACTTTCTAAATTTCTGTTAGCTATTATATGTGTATTTTTTTTTTTTTTTTTTTTTTTTTTAATATTCTAGATATATACACAATTATCTACATTTCTTTCTTTCAACAAATTATGTTTTTTTTTTCTTTTCTGGTACAATCAATGACTATTTTGATAGAGACAAAATGTTGATGTTATTGCTGCATTCTGTTGTGTATTTTTTTTTTCAAACAAAGAATGGTCTATAAATTGACCAAAATTCACCAGATATCCAAGTTAACAAATTTTGCAACAGAAATGTTACCATCATACAGTATGTGAACAAAGCTAATAATTTTTGCTCACAATCTGTGCTGCACATCGCATCAGTTTACAAAATGTCATACTATTTACACGTGGTAGCAAATGAAAACATCAGCATCAACCAATCAAAAAAAAAAAAAAAAAAATGTACTTATAACTGAAAAATTAATTTTCAGTAAAAATTAAACATACTTCCAAATACAGTACTGCACCCAAATGAGCATAAATACGATGAAGACCTACCTTACAATAGTGCACTCACAATGTATTTAACTTGCTGTGTCTCAGTAGTCCCATAAAGTGTATTATTGGACTGGTGGAGCCGCCCTGAACCCAAAGAGATATCTCGGGCGAGATTTTATCCAAGTGTGAATGTGCAATATTTATAAGAAGTGTGAATTATTTAGCATGTGGCCGTCACACAGCCAGCTGTTACCCTCTGAAATGCATCACTGAAAAAAAAAAAAAAAAAAAAAAAATGAAGACTAGGCTGAAATGAAAGATGTTAACCTATATGTTAATAGAATGTAAACCTCTGTGCTAGAGTAACATTCAGGCCTCTCTCACTCTAAATTGAGAGTTCAACATAAAACATGACTGTTACTCTTTCTTTAATGATTTTAGAATATGGATTTTGCCTTTTTGTTTGGTTGAATGGGGATTTAAAGGAAAAGTTCACCCAAATATGAAATTTTGCCAAAAATTTACTCATCAGGCCATCCATGACATAACTTTTCACTTCAGATGTTAATTGATTGAACAGAAATGTGTGGATTACTTGTAAAGTGTTGTAATGCTTTTATCAGGTGTTTGGACTCATTCTGACGGCACCCATTCACTGCAGAGGATCCATTGGTGAGCAAATGTAATGATAAAAGTCTTCAAATCTGTTCCGAACACAAATGAGCTTTTCAATAGAGGCTAAACCCATAATACTTTCAACATTAAGATGGCAAACAAAATCCAAGACACTTTTTGTTAGAAAAAAGTTTTACATAAAGATTTTGTGTAAATCGATGTTTTAAAACAATATGCACTTTTGTAAAAAAAAAAAAAAAAAAAAAACTAAAATAATTTATGAATGTGGCAGAAGTAAGTTATTAGAGCATTCATTTCATGCCTTGTCCATCTGTTACAGACCAATTGATATGAAAGTCACAAAACACTGCAACATTTTCACTCCTATGGACAGAGGCAGGGTTTGAAATGGACTGTTTTGAGCTGTTCGATATCTATGTCTTCATCCAGAGGGGTTTATTTTAGTTCTAATAATTGCAATACAAGACTACAAGACTTTAATATTGGAAGACGGCTGAATCAATATAATATCTTGTGGCAAAGATCTTTTTTTTTTTTGGAAATATGAACCCCAACCATAATGACGCTTTTAATAAGTCAAGTCTGCCATCTACTGTTGCTCTTCATTTGATAATATGGAAACACTGGAAAAAAATTTTTTATCATCTAAAATTCGACCATTCATAACCATCAAACAATTTCCATTAAACTAAACATGTTGAAATTATATTACATGTTTGGCAAGAAGAATCATCCATACAAGTTCTTTTGTCATCAAAACAGGCCATATTAATAAATGGATTTATTGTAGACTGCACCTTTTATTTCTCCACTCTGTAAAGGAAACCTTCTTAACTGGTGACTCAACACGCTCTAATGAATAACCTCCTGTGCAGACCTTTGCAATATGTTCCCACTTTATGTTCTTTATCATGCAATTTCCTGTTCCTTATATCTTTATATTAATTTCACACCCTACAACAAGACCAGTAGTCCATGGATTTAAAACAGACCTCTTTATCCACTCATTAAGATTAATCTAGCTCTAGCTGCTGTTGCCACCAGGGCAGTATAGTTAAGCAGTTCCACACATTCTGTCGAGGGAAGTAAACCGATATCCCATTCATTGAGAAGAAGTGAATACCCTGCGCATCAGTACTTCTCTGAACTTAAAACAGCATCTGAAATACAGCGCATGTGCAAGATGTTAAAAGAGGAGCAAGATGCTTTTATTCAGGATTTTCTTAATTTCTTTCATATTTTCATTCAGTACTTTCATTCAACATGTACTGTATGTGCAGGAATAAGGTTCAGCATATTTTATTAAAATTTAAATAAAGCGGGGTCAGTTTTATTTTGATAAACATATGGTGTAACATTAGGTTTACATAAAAAGAGTTATTACTGTTATAAAAATACATATTTATAAACAAAATGTATTACCAGCATGCACTGCTTCAAGTCAGACACTGATCAGTCTATACAGTGACACATGAAGTCAAACACACCTATTGACTTCCGTCACATTTAGACGTTATAATAGATAGTGTGATCTCTTCACTAAATCAAAGGAGTGCAGACTTTACAGTAAAGTGGAGAATATTCTGGAGAAAAATCTGACGGGGGGATCAGGACCCTGACACAAAGCTTAGGGGTCTTGAATCACCCTGAAGGGAATTATTTTGCAGTGTGGATGTACATTATCCGCGTGTCACATGACTAATTCAAACATAAGTAATAACTGAAAACAAAATATTGATCTGAGCTGAAATTTTATTGGCTCACTAAATTATCAAGCTTAAGCAAAGAAAACAGCTGCTAGCAAGCAGCTTTTAGCCTAGATAAATGAACAAGTTCACACTAGACAAACTTATTACAAATTTCACCACATAAATTATTATGGGGACAAGAGATATTGATTAAAATCAGGAGGAGTTGGCGTTCTGACGTAGAACTTTAATTTCTCTAATTTCATCGTCTATATATTCTGGTTCAAATACTGTAAGTAAGGCTGGGCAAACAAATTGCAAGTTATCCTCTCTGTCAAAATCTTCAGACATGTTTACGAAGACTGTTCTATGTACAGCATGCGACTTCCTCTGCTTGTAAACAAGGTGCAGCTCATCCAGGTTCTATGTCAGAAGACCAGTTCCTGCTTCAGCAGCACCACATGTATGCATCGCTGTACGCTCATGAACATGTGTCGAAGACTGACACAGAAGAGAGTAAATTTTTGAATAAAGCAATTTTTGTTTTCTTTGCACAAAAAAAAGTTTTTTTTGTAGCTTTATAAAAATAATGTTGAACCACTGATGTCACAAGGACTAATTTAATGATGTCCTTACTACCTTTTTTGGGCCTTGAAAGTGGTAGTTGTGTTACTGTTTATGCAGGGTTAGAAAGCGCTCAGATTTCATCAAAAATATCTTAATTTGTGTTCCAAAAATGGGTTTGAAATGACATGAGGTTGGGTCATTAATGACAGAATTTTCATTTTTGGGTGAACTAACCCTTTAAGAAGCCCACTGAACACGTTTATAAAACAATTAAAACGTTTGTCTGCCTAACCTACTGAAGAGCATGCCGACAGTTTTTAAAGATGCACTTTGCATGTAAATGAAAGGCATGTTGTTGGAGTGCTTCAGTACACTCAGGCTTAAATCTCCTTTTATTTACATTTGTATAATTTGTTTTGTCCACTCTCAAGTGTGATAAGAAAAGCCTGCTGGCACCATACACTGGCTTAGCAAAAAGCATCCCAGCTGAGTGGACTAAAGACTCAGCAAACATTGTTTCAGCATTACAATGCCGATAACTGCTGGAAGCCCTGGGTCTGTGACAGATAAGAAAATGAGCTGACTGTCAACCAGCAAACACCAGGTCTCCAAAACACCTCCACCTTTATTTTGTTTGTTCCACCACTTTCACCAAAGCTGTGTTTGTTTTCATGGGCTTAGAGGAAGCAAGTGGGGTGCTGGAATCAAGGACGCAGGGTTGAAGAATTGTGTTTCCAGCAGTCGGAAAGCGGTTGATGCCACATGCTGTGATGCCTGAATTTCCCCTGTTCTTATATGAGGGGTTAAGTGAAGTCACTGAAGGTTTATCTGCCTTCATATTGCTCCCTGCCACCATCAATAAAACGCAACAATGTGTCTTGAAAAGTCAGCTTATAAAAGTTTCAGGAAACTCTGAGAGCTTAAGTGATCTTCCCCCGGCTCTGCAGCAGCCCTGCAGCATCCAGGATGTCTGCTTATATTAATTTCATGGAGTTTAAGAGGTCAGCAAACTCATTTGGAGATTCTTATTCATTTATGAACCCAGCAACCCCCTGTTCTGCAGCGCTCTAAGCTACAGGGCCTCAGATGCTTAAATTTACATGGAATATTATATAGTTAGGTGTGTGAAAAAGTATAGTGCTCATGCTCAAGCAGGCAGATTAAGGCTAAGCAATGCTCTCGGAGATGACAGTCACCCACATTTTAATGAAAAGGCAGGTGGGTGAACCTATGTTTCATCTGCTCTGTTTTCCAAAGCTTTTGGATCATTGCTTCATCTGAAATTCAGAAGATTTCTAATGAGACAATGAGTCTAAGAGAAAGCAGCCTAAGAGTAGACCTGAGGCGAACAGCCAGTAAAATGGAGTAAATGAGCTCCAAAGCTGCCCAGGGGATTGCAAATGCATAATTATTTTAGTTTAATAATTTTATTTTCTTAATAATAATATAATAATAATAATAATAATAATAATAATAATAATAATAATAATAATAATAATAATAATAATAATATAATATTTAATAATATAATGTAATATTTCTTTTTTTCATATTTTTTCACTTTTTGTATATTTTGTATATATTTTCTTAATAATAATAATAATAATAATAATAATAATAATAATATAATATTTAATAATATAATGTAATATTTCTTTTTTTCATATTTTTTCACTTTTTGTATATTTTTTTGTATGTCTTTTTATATATACAGTACATTTTCAGGTTAAAAAAACAAAGCACTATTTTTTAAAATTGACTCAAAAATAAAATAAAATAAAACAAGTGGACAAAACTCATCAAACAACTTCTCAGAAAACATCTATTCCTGTTCATGTGACATCCAACTCATCCCTGTTAACAAGATTCTCCTCCAATTTATTATTTTTCCTATCTCCTGGAGTGCTTTAGCATTGATATTATGAGGAATAAATATTTTCCAGTTAATGCAAGAGCAATGCAGTGATTGCTTTGGGCAAAAAAAATCATAAAAAAGGATTTCACTTGGTCCCAGAGCTAGTAATATGACACACAAATAACAAGGAGATTTAGTCCGTGAAAATAAGGTCTGGAAAAAACGAAACGATACAGTGCACATTAAAAATCTTCTCTAATCATCCTCATATTAAAATCTATTCTAATGATATTAGAATGGAATATACAATACATGTAATGCTATTGTATCTTGCTAAAATGGCAAGAGAATAAAGTCGTACTCTAAACAACATTTTAGTTTTTTTTTTTTTTTTTAGTTTTTTTTTTTGTATTTTATATTGATGTATTAAATTATAGTAGATAAATACATTAGATCTTTAATACAATAATGCATCTTCCAACAGTATTGCAAATAAATAACAAGTCTTCAGAACATACTCATTTCAATCACTTTATTTATATCCCTAATACTGCACAGTCATGAAAGGGTAATGTTGTATATATTTTATATATGTGTATGTGCTTGAAGAGCATGTAAACATTTCTCAGAAGGCACAGGGAATCTCATTGTCTTGCATGTTTTCTAGTGGGAGTTCAGTTCCATCCATCTAAGACTTTATTTAGTTCTGTAGTCCTGTCTAGGTTCTCTCTGAACTGAAATCAGTCTGCCGGCTTCCCTGGGGATGACAGTAATGTCACATACCAGTTTGGCTCTCATTTTTCACAAACAGGCCTCTACCTATTAAGGATGACTACTTACCATGGAAAAGGTGTGTCCTTCACATCTGCAACCTTCTCATATTTTCCTGCATAGACATATATGATTGGTCACAAACACATACAAACGCCCGTGAGGAATACCGCAAAAGCAAATACCAAACACACAGTGCACATGTACATAAATGCATAGCTTGTACATGATAGATCTAGCGTCACTTAGACTGAACTATTGTTGTATTTATTTTCATAGTTTAAAACTAAGCTTTTTTTCTATGACTATGGGATAAAATTACCTGATTTTGGGATAAAAAGTAAACTGTAAACTACAGTACATCATTTCTAGTGGCTGAAAACATCAGATTAGACAAAATATTGTACTAAATGAGCATGTAAGGGGTTCGACATCCCTTTCATATAAACCCAGTGCTATGGAGTTGTTTGGAGATTGTGACTTTCCTACACACACGAGTGCATCCATGCTACTTTATTAATAATTCACCTCCATCCAACTTATCCTGTCCACTTTTGTCATGCATCCTCTAAATCCATCTGAATATTCTCACAAGACTCTCTGTGACAGTCATGAAATCTATACATGTGTTACTGTATCTTACAAAATTACCATTTAGCTATTATTAAGACATTACTGAGGAATTTATCATTTGTGAGTTTTATTGAGGAAGTACATAGAAAATTAATGTTCAAAACTTCTTGCCTCACTCAGATTCATTCTAATAAACCTACAAAAATAATTTAGATTTTGAGCAGTTAGCTTCTATAATTTGTCTTTGTGTGTTTATGTCATGTCCGTAAGTAAAGAAACGAAGGTCCAGTGTTGTTAGAAATCAGATAACAACATTAATTTCAAATATGTATATAATTGCTTGCATATAGTGAATTAAACAAATCAGACAATGTAATTTCTTCCACTTTATAAACATAATTAAATAATTTTAATGATAAATAATTAATTGGAATCCATACTGTGTTCAATACTGTGACATTTTAAGCTTTTAATTACATTTAAATATATATTTTTTTTATAAATGTGATTCTGTAGGAATTGTAATCAGGCGCTACGATTAAAAGTTATTTAAGCCAAAGGGATATTATTATTATTATTATTATTATTATTAATAATTATAATAAAAAATATTATTATTATTATTATTGTTGTTGTTGTTGTTGTTGTTTTAGAAAAACCCTTGATGGACTAATGATTTGAAGAGCTCACTTATTTTGTCATTACCTCACCTATCAATTTGCACAATTTTTACTCTTCAGTACGTGAAGGTGATAGGAGGTCGGGATGTACTGTAACTCTGGGGAACACCAGTGCCTTTATACTGTAAGTTAAGATGTCAATGTAATTAATCAAGAGATGTGTATTGGTGTTTCTCAAAATGGCTTTTAAGGTGGCATGTCACCCTCATTACCCTGTAAAAGGTACATTTGCATACATAAATGTATGATGTGTTGACTATGATGTGTTAAACTTGATACTATACAAAAGTTTCTTAATTTAAAATGATTATTAAAAAAAAAATAGTCTAATAAAAGGCATGTTTAACAAAGAAACAGCATCAAGCAAAAGCCATAAACATGGTTAGAATTGGAGAAACACTAGAGAAACCCATCTATATTCCACCGTATAAAAAAAAAAAAAGAGTACAAGTGCATGATTAATGATCTTACCTCTCTTTATTTCTCTTGAACCATACAGAAGAACAGCTCCACCTTGACCGCTCTATTAAATCGAAGAGCCAAAGTTATCAATCGAGATGTGGATGGAAGGAGAGTCAGTTTTTTCGCAGTGCCACGGCTGCTCTCGGCCCTAATGGTTCTCAATACACGGCAAAGCCAGCGAGAGAGATGTTGCGTCTACATTTTTGACTGATTATGCATTTTTTTGTTCTCTGTTCTCTCTCTCTCTCCTTAAGCTATTCATAGAAGATAGATTCATCATTCCAATTTGTCAACCCAGCGAAGTTTTCAATTAATTATGTTGCTAGAGAAGAGGCAGTGTGTGTATTAGGGCTCCCTGTCAGGACTCGTCTGAGGCCCCATTTACAGGACTCAAAATAAAGAGGTATCAGAGAGGTGGTTGGGCACAGCAGTAATTAATTTGATGAATGCCTTAGCGGCGCAAATAGTGGCAGCCGCGTGTCTCTTCATCAGCCGGCATTGCGGCAGTCACCCTGCTCAGTGCTAATTTGAGAGGGGCCGTCTCATCCATGTAGCGTACGTCCTCACAAGCCGGTCTATTCTTCACATCCGGGCCACATGTGGGGGCCTTATGTTTCCTGTCAGCTTTGTCCTTGGTGCCAAGCAACTTGCTCCACTTAATGCCCAGTTCTTTGACTTTGTGGCCTGAACTGGGTAATAGAGAGCCGGCGGGATTTATGGGGCCCGGGGGTGCTGCGTCCTTTGCCGGCTCCCGTTGTCGTTCTCCCCAAAGACAGATTAGTAAGACGGGCGGTCTCAGTCTGGCAGGTGGAACCAATGAGGAGGGGGAACCTGTGCGCCCCTATGCCAGAGATGATGGTGAAATGCACCAAGCATCTTTAACACAGCGGTGATGAAGAAATATGGTGCTGTTTGTGGTGAGCAACGACCGAGTCTGCAGCTCTGCACTGGTGTAAGTGAGAGACGAGAGGTGGGTCTGTTCTAAAATGATGGATCATATTATTGTGGTTAGGCAAAAGCTGGGCAGACTGCTGTTGGAGAATGTAAACCATCAATGTCAACAGCCACCAAAACCTCATAGAGAAATAATTGGGCTTGTGCCACATAATTCAGGTTCAGATTTTCACAAGTGGGGGGACCTCATTATAAATCAGGTCAGGCTCTGATGCAACACCATAAATCAAAGACAGACATGGCTCAAACAATTAGATAATTACCACAGCCCCATGTCACCACTGTTTTAGCAAACCACTTTGGAGGTACAGGAGCGGGGCGGTAAAAATGCTCCATAAACCCCAGCATAATTAGTCTGGAGCAAATTGGAGAGAAAGGCAAGGAGAAAGTGAGGTGAGACAAGAGTAACAGAGGGAATTCCTATTGGCTTGCCCGGCATATGATTGAAATAATGTTTCTTAATGCTTCAAAATGACATTTAGAACAATATATTGCAGTGTAGACCATGGTGTCTTTATTGTAAATGATAAATGGCTGATATTCAATTTGTATACTTTTTATGTAATATTACCAAGAAGACTGTAATACCTACAGTATTGTCTAATGCCTCAAAATACCATCCGTATTGCAGATAGTTATTATAAAAAACATTAGCGATGCACCAACTGTATTTCACAAAAGTAAACCTAACCCTAACCCCTAACCCCTAACCCATATCCACAAATTCAACCCGATAACAAAAATATTACAATGAAGTTAAAGCCAATAATCCATTCAGTCTATTTTTACAGGAATTTATATATCTATTTCTATCTGTATTTATCTATCATTTATCTACAGACAGACAGACAGACAGACAGACAGATAGATAGATAGATAGATAGATAGATAGATAGATAGATAGATAGATAGATAGATAGATAGATAGATAGATAGATAGATAGATAGACCCACAGATCTTTCCTAGCTTCATCAGTAGACATATATATTTAGGAACTTACACTCAGGTTTACACAAACGTGGAATGGTTTTGTGGACTTCCACTGACCCCTAGTGTTCCAGAGCCCTCTCCTATCTCCACCGCCTGGGCCGACTCTTCCTCCAGAAAGCCAATTATTTCCTCATCCTGAGATTACCCCTCGTCATGGCTGCCATCTCAGATCCAGAGGCAGGGGTCCAATTGACCCCAATTGAAAGTGTCATTTTTCAGCACTGCCAAACTGCCGAGATGTTCATCCCACCCTAGACAGGGGGGCAGAGAGAGCAGCACTTTCCTGCACCAACTGTACAGCTTTACGGGCAGCTCCCTATCCATACAAACACACACACACACACACACACACACACACACACACACACACACACACACACACACACACACACACACACACACACACACACACACATCCTCATGTTTGCTAAGGTGGGGCAGCATTGAGAAGGGCGGTCCTGTGCTTGTGACAAGCCTGAGTGCAAGGAGCCTCTCAACACCAGTCCAGAAATCGAGGTCACAGCACTGCAGTGAACCAAGCGGAACAGATTGTTGCAGAACCTCTAGGCTTTTGCAGACACGTGTTGATCCCAGCGCAGTGTGCCCTGCTTTTTTAGTTCACCCTTTCCCCTTTCTCTCTTTCACACACACATACACACACTTCATGTCTCCTCAGTCAACTCCCTTGGCTCTGGCTTTATAGAATATGAGGAAAATCTAAACTCTTCAACCGTGGCAGTGCCCCTTAAATATCTGCTCTACAAGCACTCAACACTGCCCTCCCTGGAGGCAGCAAGAAGGATCTGCCGAAGAACACTGCATGCTAGCTCTTAGTCTACATCATCAGTCTTCATGCTAACTTTTAAAACACTCGCTCCATTAATGTCTGTGATGCTCAGAGGTCACTGAAAGCCAGAGATGCCACTCATTCCTATGACAAATGTACATTGTATACAAGACATACTTGTTATACTTTTTTGACATACTTTTTTTGCATGCTCACAAAAGTATTCAGACCCTTAAAAGAGATGGTTCACTCAAAAAATGAAAATTATCCCATGATTTACTCAACCTCAAGCCATCCTAGCTGTATATGATTTTCTTCTTTCAGGCGAATATAAAGGCCCCAACGCCATGTGGAGTACTTTTTATGATGGATGGATGTACATTTTTGGGCTTTAAAATCTTAACCACCATTCACTGCCATTATAATGCTTGAAAGAGCCAAGACAGTTTTAATATAACTAAATGTAAATGTGTAAATATTATATGATTTTGTGTGTGTGTGTGTGTGTGTGTGTGTGTGTGTGTGTGTGTGTGTGTGTGTGTGTGTGTGTGTGTGTGTGTGTGTGTGTGTGTGTGTGTGTGTGTGTGTGTGTGTGTGTTATATAAGCTAATATATTAAATCCTACATAACACAAATAAAACATGTATGATGGCTCGAATGGAGGGATGGGATTGGATCTAACTAAACTAAACTAAACTAAACTAAACTAAACTAAACTAAACTAAACTAAACTAAAATAAAATAAAATGAAATAAGATATATTAACATAAAACTGCTACTTTAAATTGTTATAATTTTTCATTACCACTGTTTGTATTGTATTTTTGATCAAATAAACGCAGCCATGGTAAGCATCAGATAATATTTTTAAAAACAAATAGCAAAAACAGTAAATGTATTAATTTATTAACTTATCAATTATATATTATATATAATGCTGACACAGGAACTGAATGCTTATGCAAACAACATGTATCTTTTTTCTTGTGGTTGTTGTTGTTATGTAGGATATTTTCTGACATGAAACATTGTCACAATACATATAATTTATTTTTTCCAGTGTTTCAGTTCTTGGCATGTGTGACTTTCCTACTAATCAATCCACATTTTCTGGAATAAGCTACATCAGCACAGCTGTCACTTCTGCTCGGGTCAGGGCTTTTTCAAAGCCATAGGTTTCAAAAGTGTTTGTCTCACTAGATCATTGTCAGTAAAACCTCTTTAAATAGATATTATAGCCACGTCTACACAAGTCCCATCTGTCGCAGTCATAGCTCTACAGTAGATCGACAATGTTTAGAGGCACAATTGATCTTTTAATAATGTCGTGACCATCTCATGACCTGTCGCAGAAGCTATATTTGTCATCACAAATGGGGCCTTCCAGGTCTTGTGAAAATGAGGCAAAGGGTCAGGTGATGCAAGATGGACACAAGTTCTCCTCTTTCCTTTCTTATTTACCTTTAAAAAAGTTATTAGACGTGAGATCACTTGTGGCATTCTGTCATTATTGTCATTTTGCATGAGTGCCATGGTGGTGAGTTGTGAACACTGTGACAGCAGATTGACCCAGGCTGCTGTTCACTTGATTGATATCTGTGCAGACAATGATCGTTCTGAGCTTTTTTTTCTTCTCCCCCTTGTGCTGTGCTAGTTGGTCGGAAAGGGAATTGTGGGTAGGGGGAGGGCAGATATGGGAGAAAATGTCACACCAGGAAAGTCAGCGAGGCGTAAAGCCCTGCATGGGCAAACGGGGGTCAGTGGCTTCTTTTTGCCCTCTCTGTGCC